>NC_133781.1:552650-553070 GCF_003597395.2 Chelonoidis abingdonii | reverse complement strand
GGGTGCAAACTTGGGAAGAGAGAAGTTGTACGAAGGAAGCGGCCAACGGGACAAGAGAGAAACAGAGGAAGACAGAAAAAAGAAAGAAAGGACCAAACAGAGGCAGCAGACAGGTGTGGAGCGGTTGTCCTATATGTTTAGTATATAGTCGACACAAATGGGTAGACGTTGACTTATGTCTGTGAAAAGGGAGTAGGAGGGCGGGGGAACTGGGGTTTAGAAGCAACCGAGACAGGAGAAAATGAGCAGCCAACAAAGGGAAAGAAAGGAGTTGTGAAAAACAAGTAGTGAGGGAAACAGCACGGAAAGAAAGTGAACAGGAAAGATGGGGAAGAGGGTGGATCGGAGAGCAGACAGAGGGAGGAAGACACCCGGCAGCTACGGAGCAAGGCGACCCAAGGAGGATAAGTCGGTGTTTGT
>NC_133781.1:538854-540039 GCF_003597395.2 Chelonoidis abingdonii | reverse complement strand
CAGGAGTCCCACCCACAGGCACACTCACTTCTGGCCCACCGCCTAACCCCTTGTTCCCTATTCACACTTGTTCACCAGTTTGGCATAGGATAGGATTAGGGCAGGACCCAATCTGTCTTTGAACCTGCTATGCCAGTAACAAGTCAGACCAGCGAAGGATCATCCTTCAGATGGGAAAAGGTTTATTAAACTTCTCGAAAGGGATTTCCAAAGGAGCTGACTAACTGGATGGTGATTTTCAATGGGAATTGGATGCCTCTTTGAAAATCCCAGCAACTATTTCCCAGTGACAAACCCAACTTTGCCGGGGAGCTCCAGTCATGCATTTGTGGATCAGGACCCCATTGTGCTAGGTGATTAACCAAACAATGGTCCCTACCCCAAAAAGTTTACAATCTAATTAAGACAACATGAAATCCATAGTATAAAAACATTATAGGACAAAGCAGAAAATCTCTGGAGTTCACTAGGCCAGAGTGTAATGATCTTACTCACATGAATTGCACCACGGACTTAAATTTTACCCTGAGTGGGTAAAATTATATACATTGGCTTGGCAGAATTCGATGGGTAATATCAATGTTTACTTTTAAGTAATTTTTTTTATTTTAATTTTCACAGTTATGGGAAATTATAGGGGGTGGGGGTGGGAGGAGAAGTGGCCAGGCAATTATTAATGGCAATAGACATTCAGATTCAAAAAGGTTAAGCTTTATAAGCTGTTAAAACACAAACTGTCAACATGACATTCATAATATCCACACCTAGACCCATGATTATATTTTATTGTTGTTTAGGTTGCAATTTTTAAAGGTGTCTAAGAGAGTTAGGCCCACAGCTCCCATCAAAATTGAATGAGGTCTTGGTGCCTAATTCCTTTAGATTCCCTGGAAAGTCCCAGACTGACTTTAACATCTAAATGCCTTTGGTTTCTGGACCATAGATCCTTGTCAAAATGTTGTAATAGAGCTAGAAAGATATTAAATCATGTGAAAAAGAGTAAGAAACTGTCCGATTTGCATCATCTTGTTAACAGATGCAATAAAGTATTATCACAGCTTTCCAGTCATGTCCAAGTCTTCTCCAAGTTTTCAGAGAGTCTTATCAACATTTTCTGGATTGTAAGCAATGTGATTTGAATGCTTGTGGAGCTCTGGGTAAAATGGAGAAATATATCATATCAGG
>NC_133781.1:537724-538754 GCF_003597395.2 Chelonoidis abingdonii | reverse complement strand
CCTAGTTTGATGCTTTTTCCTCTATTTAACAGCACAATCCCATTTTAATGCTCATGGAATATTCGAAGATCATGGTTTACAGACAGACATCTGAAAGATGGATATTCAGCCATTATATATTATAGTGACGCAGCAGTGCTAATATGGCTAAAGTTGTGTTGTGACTACCATTTAAAAGTCAGCTTTCTAAGGCCTCTAATATTGACATGCTTAGTCAGATTCCTTTGAAAATTGGTGTGGTTCTGGAGAGTGCAGGTTAGGGTTAGTAAATTGAATTATCGGTCATTTGAGCAAGGCGTTATGGAAAGAGAAGCCATGAAATCATAGATATTTTTTTTCAAAAAGTCATTTGAGCTAAGGGCTGCAGAGATAAAAAGGGTTTTTCTAGGTGGGTTTTTTCCTGCAATGCTAGAACTCAAACTATTGATGTGATGAGGGTCAAAAAGGTCTCAGTTTATCAACTTTATTCACTCTATCTTCAGGGGACCCAAACTGAATTTAAGAAAATGTTCACTTTTTACAGTGTGCATACACCAATATGGAAAAGCAGCCAGAGGGTTTTCATTCCAGCCATTTTATATGCTTTGAACCTTAAACTTTGTAAGTGCTTTAAAATCCAAACAGTCACTCAGATAGCTTTGAAGTTTGGTGTGCCTCACGGGGTCGCAGGGTAGTGTTAGTGATCCAAATCTGGAGTCATTTGACTAAGGCATTTCCTGAATTATAGCCAGTGGTGCAAGAAAAAACCATTTCTTGCCAGTACTGCACTCATGGGAGAGACACAAGGGGGGGCATATGATCTCCCCATGTGACTCCTCCCCGCCCCCAGCCCAGGGCCTTGACGCTTTTCCGGTCCCCTTTGAAACCCCCCTTTGTATATACAAACATCTACATGCTTAACTACTCACTTTCCCCCCACATATGTAGTATTCAGTCTGTTTATATGGAATATGGGAGTGGGATGAGGAGCCACTTCAGGGACTTATTAAAAGAGAAATTTTAGGTAGAACTGTATCCTAAACTGCTTTAT
>NC_133781.1:506918-537624 GCF_003597395.2 Chelonoidis abingdonii | reverse complement strand
GGGCAGTGGTCAGGCTAATGTCCTTTCACCTCCTCGTCTCTGACAATCACAACGCTAGTGAAGAGCATTGTCACACCAGTGTAAATTGCCACAGCTCCCTTTCAGTCAACGGATGGCGTCCATTTCCTCCATCTGAGGAGCTGGTCCAAGATGAAGCTTGATAAAACGCAGTGTAAATATGGATCAAGTTACAACCCAAACCCAACAATCTTAGTAATGATGGTCATCCTACTGCGACAATAGAGAGCTAGTTTAGGAAAGAAGAATAAGACTACATCTAAACTATCAGCTAGGGAAATGATTCCCAGATCACATACACTACTTGCAATATCTCGAGGACGACTAGCACAAGTCTGAAAATAGTATAGCCATGGCAGAAGGGAAAACTGTGCTGAATACAGTACATAGCCCCAGAGTTCAGGTGGGTTTGTATTCTGCATGGCTACCACAAGTACACGGCTATTTATGCTCACAAAGCAAGCACACGAGTACGTCCATGCAAGCTGATGAATCACAGCCCTAGCTTGCTGAGTAGATGTAGCCTAAAAGAGTTTGGCTAATTAACTGAGCAAAATGCCAGCTGAGAGGGTTATGATCACTCTCTATAAACACATCGAGGGGGTAAACACCAGAGAGGGAGCAGAGCTGTTGCTGCTAAAGGAGAATGTTGGCACAAGAAGGAATGGCGATAAGTTGTCCAGGAGTAAATTTAGCTTGGAAATGAGAAGAAAGTTTGTGCCCATCGGAGGAGGGACGATACAGAGCAACCTCCCAATAGGAGCCATTGGGGACAAACAACCTAACTGGTGTTAACACTGAGCTGTGTCAGTTTAGGATGGGGATTATATGACTGGGTTGCCAGTGAAAGCAGGGGATCTGACTCAGTGACCCAGGTCCCTTCTAGTCATATCTTCCTAGCAGAGCCGGCTCTAGGTATTTGTCTGCCCCAAGCACAGTAGGCAGGCTCTCTTCAGTGGCTTGCCTGTGGGAGGTCCGAGGAAGCTGCGGGACCAGCGGACCCTCCTCAGGCATGCCACCGAAGGCAACTTGCCTGCTGTCCTTGCGGCGACTGGCAGAGCGCCCCCCATGGCTTGCCGCCCTAGGCACGCACTTGGTGTGCTGGTGCCTGGAGCCACCCCTGCTTCTTAGGTCAAACAGCAGGCTAACAACTTGAACAGGAAACTAAACTTCTAAACCAGCAGCACAGCCTGATCCCCTCTTCCCAGGGAAACACGACACAGACATAATTAATGGCCCAAGCATCAGTTCATCTGTGATGATTCCACACTGAGTTCTGTTCGGAGACGTCCTGCTACCTGCTTACGGATTGATTCATGGTCCCTGATACCTGCTGTACTTGTGTCTCTGTGTAATGATGGGACAGGAGCATCCCTCTGTTACTGCTATGGTTTATCATTTCCCTCTCTACCTTCATGTCTGCGCTGTGCAGGTCAATGGCAATCAGGAGACCTGGGTTATGTTCTTGTCTTTGCCACTGGACCTTCTGGGTGAACTTTGGGGCAAGTGCTTCCCCTTTCTGTGGCCTCTGTTTCCTCTCCCCTACTTTCTCTGCTTCTACTAGGATATGATCTTGGTTTTAGGAAGGCTATGTTTATTATATGTATGTCTGTGCACTTCTTTACAGCTTTGGTTCTTCAGTGGCCAGCAGTGTGGGAGAAGTAGGGATATGGACTAGAGCAGGAGGTCTTGATGCTCTCCCCTTCATTTCTCTATGTGTCCTTGGGCCAGGGTTTGAGACAGACAGGGCTTCAGGTGGCTGGTGCAAAGCTGACCTGAGTTTACAGTTTTACAGATGCTAATTAGTGTACAAACACAATCTGCAGGCTTTGCTGCTATCCTGTTTTTGCTGCGTGCTGGTTTTTTACCTTTTCCATAACTATTCCTTTGAAACAAAACAAAGCCAGTTGTAATAGAAGAAAACAGCTTGAAATGGCTGTATTAATTTTTTTAAAATATATAGAAACAATGGTCCAACTTTGTTTAAAGCTCAATTTCCTATTAGGCGCGGTTGGAGATTTCATCCCATGCCCCATTTTTATTTTTAAAAATGTCCAGGTGAAATTTCTGCTATAGCTTGAACATTTTTTTTTAAACTGAAAACCCACAATTTTCTTTTGTTAAACGTAACATTTCACTTTACCACTAGTATTTTGCTAAAAACAAATACATGTTTGGTTGCCAAAATCCGGATTTTTTTCTGACTTTGGGTATCTGATGCAAAGTCAAAGTTTGCACTGATTTTTTAAATCTGACTGGCTCTAGCCTCTCTGACTTAACTGATAGCTAAAGCCCTTAAAGGGTTCAAATCGATAATTTATGTTAGTGTCTACATTTGATCTGTATCTTAAACACACTATATTTAATTCGGAAATAGTGAATTAACTGTGCTGGCTGCACTGTTGATTTTTTCCCTAGCTGAGATGTATTCGATCTTCCAGCACCAGGATTCTTTGATCGTTATTTTCTATCTCCATTTCCCCTACTATGTAGTATCTAGAAGCCAAAGACACAGCTATGTAGAGCCCTTCACCCCTCACCTCATGCATCATGTACCGGTCTGGTGAAAGACACACTACATGAATGCGAGACCGTTTTCGCGTTGACATCGGTAATCTACCTCTCAACGAGAGGTGGAAATACATCCGAGGGAGAGTGTCTCCTTTGACATAGCATAGTGTGACACCGTGGTAAGTGGATTCTAAGCTACGTTCGACTGAAGTTTACATTGTTTATGTAAACATTAAGCATGATATCTCGGATTGACTTAGCACGGTAGTGTAGACCAGATTTAAACAGTTCAGATTGTAATTTCAAATATATGTTCTTAAATAGTAATAGCCCCAAATATGTAATTGAAATACCAAACTTACTGTGTGGTCTTTGTGGAATTTGTCTCAGCTTTGATGCTGTCAATTCGCAGGCATCAAATGTTTGGACATTATCTATCTATCTATCTATCTATCTATCTATCTCTATCTATCTATCACGTGTTTATCCAGCAGCTCTTTTGCTAACCCTTACTGTATGTCCTGGTTGCTGGCTCTCTCTGCAGTTCCTAGCAGATCGGGATCTATTCCACAGAAGGGATGGCCGTGCTCCTGCTCCCCTCCCAGGGTAGCTTGGCTTGAGAGGCGATGGACTAAATGGGACCACGGCGCCACTCTGAAAGCCTTACGATCCAGCTCAGAGACATGGAATTCCACCTTGTGCAGGCTTCAGACATGGTCACAGCCAGAATGTCCCTGCTCTGGGGTTCAAACAGCTGACTCCAGTCTCACAGTGTGTGAGCCCAGCTCTGATCCTCACCTCTGGAGCAAATTCACCCTGACAACCTGCACTAGCTGTTCCTAACCCTCACAGATCTTGAAACAGCATCCACCCTGGATATCTCATGATGGCAGCATCCCTGGAAGAACCCTTGGCTAAAAACAAGGCAGGGGCAGAGTCTGAAAGCTGTACCCCCAAGGTGTTTGCAGAAAATAAAATATAATAGCACAGACATGCTAAATTGTAATAGCTAAGAGACCAGTGGTCCAGAGCCTCAGTTGTGCTAAAATACCCCTCTTTCTTCATTAATCCCCCATAATTACCTCTGGAGAATCAGAGATATTTTTGTCTCTGCATTGCACCAAGCAATCTCCTGGGATGCAGCCACCAGATGTACCTGCTGTTGCAGGCTGACTCCAGTTTGCTTGAAGCCAGATCAACTAGGGCGGTATTCACGAGGCAAAAGACTGAAAACTAAGGGCCAGGTACAAAAGCCAGTGGAAATTGATACAGTTCCATTGACTTTCAGAGTACTTTATGAACTATTTACGTACTCCCTTTGATTTAACTGGGAAAGTGCTGGTCACCAGTGATTTGAATGAACGAAAACCTAATATTCTTTTGGGCTGTGAAAGTTAGAAACTGACCCAAAGTTCTAACCTGTTTCTTATGGATTGGAATAATTAACAAGTAAACTTTTAATGGCGATGGAGGATTAATTTCTACTCAAGATAGAAACTTTGGAAGAATTCTGTTGCTAAGATTTTCTGTATCTGATCTTCAACTTCTGTTGGGATGAAATGGCCCAGAATCAATTCTTTCATCTTCTTTCTTCTTTCTCAATATTTACCATTGTTTTTTCTCTTACTGCAGACAGCACTAAACTAAAAGTCTCATTGGGCTACAGATGCAAACGCTGCATGACATTTTGAAAACCTGTAATTCATATTAGTTGTCCCAGTGTGTGTAAACTGGCTGTAGCTCCTTTGGAGTCTTGTGTCCGTAATTCCTACTCTGCAGATTGTTAATACATCTACTTCATGTTTTGAATTATCCACTTCATTTTAAGTGGTCTCTTACAAACATGTAAAAAGCAGCAAAGAGTCCTGTGGCACCTTATAGACTAACAGACATTTTGGAGCATTAGCTTTCTTGGGGAATCCCCACATCCTCGGATGCATGTAGCGGAAATTTCCAGGGGCGGTATATATATATGCAAGCAAGAAGCAAGGCTAAAGATTAACAAGGTTAGTTTCAAATCAGGGAGGATGAGGGCCTCTCTCTGGAACTGAGGTGTGCAAACCAAGGGAGAAGAAACTGGTTTGTAGTTGGCAAAGCCATTCCCAGTCTTTGTTTAATCCTGCAAGCTGATGGCTGTCAAATTTGCAGATCAAAATTGCAGATCTTAAGGTGACATGCCTGCAGCAAAAAAACTTCAGGACCAGAGTTCATAGAGAAACTGCTGAGTTTTAGGTTCATTTGCAAAATTTAACATCATCACGCTCAGGTTTAACAAATACTGTGAATGGCTTTGCCAACTACAAAACCACTTCTCTCTCCCTTGGTTTTCACACCTCAGCTGCTAGAAGAGGGCTCATCCTCCCTGATTGAACTAACCCTCAATTATCTCTAGCCTGCTTCTTGCTAGCATATGTACATCCTGCCCCTGGAAATTTCCACTACATGCATCAGACGATGTGGGTATTCTCCCACGAAAGCTCATGCTCCAAAACGTCTGTTAGTCTATAAGGTGCCACAGGACTCTTTGCTGCTTTTACAGATCCAGACTAACACGGCTACTCCTCTGATACTCTTACAACATGTGTGCTATCCTTAGTGTAACAATATGTCTCCTCTTGTATTAAGCTTGGACACTCTGGTTCTCTTCTTCAGACTCAAGGAAGAGCTCTGAGAAGTATAAGAGCTTGTGGTTTCCACCAGCAGAAGTTGCTCCAATAAAAGATGTTACCTCACCTACCTTGTCTCTCTCAAAATCTTGAGAAGTCTTGCAGGACAGGATACCCATTTTCCAGCTAACTTTACTCTTCAAGTATTCTTCTGTCATCTCTGTCTGGTCACCCTATACATGTAGACAATAATAAAATTTAGCAGTTGATCTCAAAGTGATTTATCAAGCAGCGTCGGTATCATCAACTACATTTTCCAGATTGCACAGAGAGGAGAAATGTCTGGCCTGAGGTCACACAGCTGATCAGAGGAACAGAACTCAAGTGTGTTGAGTCCCAGTCACTTACTCATGTTGCAATGACTGAGGAAGGACGTGCCAGTCATTCAAATCCCATGCACTGCTACAGATTAGGGATTAAATGGCTAGACAGCAGTTTTGCAGAAAAGAACCTAGAGGTTACAGTGGACGAGAAGCTGTATATGAGTCAACCGTATGCTCTTGTTTCAAAGAATGCTTATAGCATTTTGGGCTGTAGAAGCAGGAGCTTTGCCAGTAGATCAAGAGATGTGATCATTCCTCTCTAGTCAACGTTGGTGAAGCCTCATCTGGAGTATTATGTCCAGTTTTGGGCTCCACACTACAAAAAGGATGTGGAAAAATTGGAAAGAGTCCAGCAGAGGGCAACAAAAATGATTAGAGGGCTGGAGCACATGATTTATGAGGCAAGATTGAGGAAACTGGAATTGTTTAGTCTTTCAAAGAGAAGAATGGGGGGGGGTTGATAGCTATTTTCAACTATCTGAAAGGGGGCTTCAAAGAGGATGGATCTGGACTGTTCTCAGTGGTACCAGATGACAAAACAAGGAGTGATAATCTCAAGTTGCAGTGGGGGAGGTTTAGGTTGGATACTAGGAAAAACTTTTTCACTATGAGGGTGGTGAAGCACTGGAATGGGTTACCTACGGAGGTGGTGGAATCTCCTTCCTTAGGGGTTTTTAAGGTCAGGCTTGACAAAGCTTTGACTGGGATGATTTAGTTGGGGAGTAGTCCTGCTTTGAGCAGGGAGTTGGACTAGATGACCTTCTGAAGTCCCTTCCAACCCTGATATTCTATGATTCTAACCTGGAAGACTCAGCTGAAAGCCCTGCTTTGCCACAGATTTCCTGTGTGACCTTGGGCACATCACTCTTTCTGGGTCTCAGTTCCCATCTGTAACATGGGTATAATAACACGGCCCTGCCTTATGGGGATGGGATGAGGATAAATACAATAAAGAGGTAGGGGTTAAAACAGAGGTAGTTGGACATATTTGTACTTTCTGAAAATTTTGACTTTTTCTCAGAACAATTCTAAAGCTGGACATTTTTGTCTCAAAATTACCAGAAAGTCTTAAATTAAATTTAAAAATTCAATTTTCAGCCAAAATGTTTCTTCTCCTAGATTTCATTTTTTTTTAAAGAAAAAATGAAAAATTGCAAACACGGTAGAGACTTTTTTGATTTTTTTTTTTCAGTGAACATTGCAATTTTCTATTGGAAAAGGTTTTCATGGAACATTTTTGAACACTCCTGGCTCAGATACTGCACTCATGGCAGGCAGGTAGACACACTCTAGACAGATTGAATGGTGAATAATGGGACTTTTTTTTCCTGGTCATCTTAAGCGTTGAGTTATGTTGGTTCCCTCACTTAGAGACTTTTTTTATTATCAGATCAAATTCTTCCTGGGCTCCATTTAGTCTAGTGCCTGAATGGGAACTGAGTTCTTCTGAAAATTCTGGCCTAAGGGGTAAGTGTGACAGAATACACTGTAGCTGTTAATTTCAGAAAGGGGAACTACACAAAAATGAGGAGGTTAGTGAAACCGAAATTAAAAGGTACAGTATCAAAAGTAAAATCCCTGCAAGCTGCATGGAACCTTTTTAAAGACATAGTAATGGAGGCTCAACTTAAATGTATACCCTAATTTAAAAAATATAGTAGGAGAACTGAAAAAGAGCCACCGTGGTTAAACAACAAAGTAAAAGAAGCAGTGACAGGCAAAAAGGCATCCTTTAAAAAGTAGAAGATAAATCCTAATGAGGAAAATAGAAAAGAGCATAAATCTGGCAAATGAAGTTTAAACATATATTTAGAAAGAACAAACAAGAATTTCAAGAACAGATAGCCAAAAACTCCAAAAGCAATAGCAAAAAAATTTTTTAAATACATCAGAAGCAGAAAGCCTGCTAAACAACCACTGGGGCCACTAAATGATGGAGATGCTAAAGGAGCACTCAGAGATGATAAGGCCATTGCAGAGAAACTAAATGAATTCTTTGCATTGGTCTTCACTGTTGAGGATGTGAGGGAGATTCCCAAACGTGAACCATTCTTTTTGGGTAACAGATCTGAGGAACTGTCCCAAACTGAGGTGTCATTAGAGGAGGTTTTGGAACAAACTGATAAACTAAACAGTAATAAGTCTCCAGGACCTGATAGTAATCACCCAAGAGTTCTGAAGGAACTCAAATGTGAAATTGCAGGACTACTAACTTTCATTTGTAACCTAGCATTTAAATCAGCTTCTGTACCAAATGACTGGAGGATAGCTAATGTGACGCCAATTTTTAAAAAGAGCTCCAGAGGTGACCCTGGCAACCACAGGCAAGTAAGCCTCACTTCAGTACCAGGCAAATTGGTTGAAACTATCATAAAGAACAAAATTGGCAAACACATAGATGAACATAATTTGTTGGGAAATAGTCAACATATTTTTTGTAAAGGGAAATCATGACTCACCAATCTACTAGAATTCTTTGAGGGGGTCAACAAGCATGCGAACAAAGGACATCCAGTGGCTATAGTGTCAAGTTTCAGGGGAAGCCATGTTAGCTTGCATCCACAAAAACAACAAGAAGTCTGGTGGCACCTTAAAGACCAACAGATTTATTTGGGCGTAAGCTTTCATGCGTAAAAACCCACTTCTTCAGATGCATGGAGTGAAAATTCCAGATGCAGGCATTATTATAATGTCACTTGAAGAGAAGGGAGTTACTTCGCAAGCGGAGAACTAGTGTTGATAGGGCTAATTCGATCAGGGTGGATGTAGTCCATTCCCAATAATTGATGAGGAAGTGTCAATTCCAGAAGAGGCAGAGCTGCTTTTGTAGTGAGCCAGCCACTCCCAGTCCCTATTCAAGCCCAAATTAATGATGTGAAATTTGCAAATGAATTTTAGTTCTGCAGATTCTCTTTGAAGTCTGTTTCCGAAGGTTTTTTGTTCCAGTATGGTTACTTTTAAATCTGTTATAGAATGTTCAGGAAGATTGAAGTGTTCTGGTACTGGTTTTTGTATGTTACTATTGCTGATGTCCAATTTGTGTCCATTTATTCTTTTAGGTAGAAGAATATATCATCCTAGCCAAGGTTTTGTCCATTACCCTAGGTAACCCATTCCAATGCTTCACCACCATCCTAGTGAAATACACTAAGGTTAGAACAAAAGGACCGCAGACAAGTAACTTACATCAGCTTTTAACAATTTTATTAAGATTATGTTAAGAAAAAATGAACGGTACAGATTTTAAGCATAGAAATTTCTGGTTATCAGGAAATAAGATACAGATCAAGGGTGCAAAGTTTGGTTTAAGATTTTCTGACATAAGAACACATAATCTGCAATATCCCAGATTGAATATATAATCTGCATTATCCCCGACTGGAGGTAAAAGATTGATCGAAGTACAGACATTGAGATATGAGGGTATGAAGTTCATAAAGTGGCTTTGTTCGGGTGTGGAGTATAAAGAACGGATGCGATGATGAGGATGGATTGACCCTCATTTGGTGACAAGTAACGTTCAGGGAGTTTATGGTTCAAGTTCATATGATCCAACAGAGGAAGTCTCTTGGTCCCTTTCTCGTAGTTGAAGAACAATGCCTCCTGGTACTGTTGGTGGCCAGTGATGTGCTCAATGTAGATGTCCCTGGACCATCAGATGGTGTCTGAGACCATGAGGCGCCACATGAGCTGTGCGTAGCATCGACCGATCCCACAAGTCCATAGCACATTCTCATTGCAGCTGTCCCAGGTGCCCTAGGTAACCCAGAGACTTTGGGCCAGAACATCATCAGTATTATAATGGTTCAGTCAGTGAGTCTACTCTGCACTGGTGCTGGTCTAGCTGAGTTGGAAAATGTGACCCTTACATCTCTATCACCCTCACTTTTTCCAGGGTGCTGTCAGCCAAATCTGGATCCTTGTGTGCACTGGCCATTGGCCAAATCCTGATCTCTTAGAAGTGAGGGGCTAGACCCTAGTGACTTCAATGGGATCCAATTTTGGCCTCATTATTCTGAGTCAGATTTTCTTTAGGAAACCCTAGAAAAAGTTTCTCTTCAGAATCGCCTTTCCACCACAGCACCAATGAAACAACTTTTATATAATTATTTAAGTTAAAATGACAAAAGATGCCTCCCTGAGACTCTTTGTTCCCTAACACATCATTAATAATACAATAAGACCCCAACAGTATATACATAGTCATTTCAGCAGGAATTCAACCATGCAGAAACTTCGTTTGTACCCTTTTATCATTGTGGGAAGCAAATTTTCAGAACGCTCAGAAAAATCTGGTCAAAGAGATGACATATGGGCACTCCTGAGAGAGGACAAACATTGAAAACCCTGTCAACCAAACACTCACCATCTCCCTGGGACTTTCCACCTCCAAAACCATCTGGAACAAAGAAAAAAATCAAACCACCTATCAAACAGCTAAACAAAAATAAATTAAAAAACAGAGAAACAAACAACGTACACGTTGATATCTCGATCAGAATTTTTAGCCCCCAAAATAAGAAGAGCCAGAGACCCTACTAGAGACTTTTGCTATGACTACTGACATTATGTGCAAAGTGCTCATAGAGTGTGGTGATGGGTAACAATTTATAATTACTAGATAGATAGATAGATAGATAGATAGACAGATAGATAGATTCTGATCTTATTTATATTGGTGTACCTTTAATAATGCTTTTTTTTTCTTCAGTCAAGTTTGTTGGATTTTTACTAGTGCAAATACCCAATTCAGCATGAAGAGATAGCATATTATGTTCTCATGAAGACAATAATATTGTCAGATGATAACAATATTTCTAAAGAAACACAGAATTAAATAATGATCAAAAGATAAATATGGACATTTAATTCTTAATAAATAACCTCCAGCCTATCAGCTTATTCAGTGCACTTTTGAGCTCCTTGTTCCTCATGCTGTAGATGATTGGATTCATCATTGGTGGCAACACAGAATAGAGAACGGTCACCAAGAGATTCCGAACTGATGGAGAGCTGAAGATGGGTTTCAGGTACGCGAAAGTGGAAGTGCCAACAAACAAGGAGACCACAATGAGGTGAGGGAGGCAGGTGGAGAAGGCTTTATACCGGCCCTGCTCAGAGGGGATTCTCAATACCGTGGTGAAGATCTGAACATATGACACAATTATGAAAACAAAGCAGCTTAAGCATAAAAATAAACTAAAGATGAGAAACCCAACTTCACTGAGGTCTGAGTCAGAGCAGGCGAGCTTGAGGAGCTGGGGGATTTCACAGAAGAACTGATCCACCACGTTGCCTCGACAGAAGGATGTTGCTAATGTGTTTCCAGTGTGCACTGCAGAGTAGAGAATAACACTGATCCAGGCACTGACTGCCATTTGAACACAAGCTCTCCTGTTCATCACAGTCTCATAGTATAGTGGTTGGCAGATGGCAACGTATCGATCATACGCCATGATAGTCAGTATGGCATAATCTGTTGAAGCAAAGAAGACGAGGAGAAAGACTTGGATGACACATCCAGAATAAGAAATTGACCTGGTGTTCATGAGGGAATTGGCCATGGATTTGGGGATGGTGACAGAGACAGAGCTGAGGTCTAGGATGGACAGATTCATGAGGAAGAAGTACATGGGGGTGTGAAGATGGTGGTCGAGGGCTATGGCTGTGAGAATGAGAAGGTTCCCAAGCAGGGATATCAGGTAAAGCAGTAGAAACACCAAAAAGTGTAAAATCTGCAGCTCCCTAACATCGGAGAATCCCAGGAGAAGGAATTCAGTCACTGTGGTTTGGTTGGACATTTTCTTCCTCAGTACGCAGGTGTGCTGGCTGTAGAGGGAATGACAAAGACAATGGTCAAAATTAGAGCAACAGAGGGATTAGCCCTGATTCCCCTTTCTCTAATGTGTTGTTATATAAATGTCAAAGGTGCACAGCACTGGTCACTTACAATGATTAGGTGCTGTTAGTGATCCTCGCTTCTGACAATCAATCAGTCACGTTATCACACTAGTGTAATTGTGTCAGCTCCTTTAAAGTAAATGGAGCATTGTTACTTTACCCCATCTGAGGATTTGGCCCAAGATGTGGCCTGTTAAAATACAGTATGAAGGATGGAACAAAGTACAAGCCAAATCTGACAATTCTTCCAGAGGACGCCCCTCTGTTGCGACATCACCAAGCTCACAGGTTGGCCATGAAACGAATAGACTAAAATGCCAACACATTTTAAATGCATGAAAGAATAGACTAGCAGCATCCCTCCATCACCGTTATGTTGTATCATTTACTCTGTGCTGTATGGTGCAGGGGTTGTCAGGACACTTGGGCTCTACTCTTGTTTCTGCCAATGACCTGCTGTGTGACCTTGGACCCGTCATTTGCCCTCTTTCTGCCTCTGTTTCCCCTCCCTCCCTTTCTCTGCTCTGTCTACTAGGACTGTAAGGGCATTTGGGATTCTCAAAACATCTAGGCCCCCAACACTCTTTGAAATTAACAAGTTATAAACTCCTAGGTGCTTCTGAAAATCCCAGTAGGCCCCAAAATACCTTTGGAAACACGGCCCCATGTCTTTTTATGTGTAAGTTCTGCACAGCCATTTACATCGTTTATACTCAGTCAGCAGCAGTGTGGAGCTAGGTCCCTTCCAGCCTTGAGATTCTATGATGTCCTTGAACGGAGTCAGGATAGACGGAGTTTGGTTGTTTGGTTCAACTGTAACCTGAGGTTAAAAGGGATAGTCTGTACTAAACACAGTCTGTGTGTTATCAACGTTACTGGTTATTCCATTGTTACCTTCTTGCAACTATCCCTTTGAAAGAGAAACCACACATATGCAATAGAATAAATGGACTTGAAATTAATGCTTTTTCAGAGAATATTAATGTTCCCCAACTTATTTAAAGTTTAAGGCTGGCTGGAAATTTTTAGCTGTATCTTTTATAATGGATGTTGGTTTTTTAGCTAAATGACAAGAGATTTCAGAACCATTCTGCTTTACTCAAACATTTTGGGATTATTGTGTAAAAAATGTGAAAACTCAAAAAACCAAACATTTTTGGTTTTGTGATAAAATATAGTTTTCAGTAGAAAGTTTCCATTTGCCAAAAGTTAAAAAATAAATAAATTGATTTTGCATTTTCAGTGAAAAGTCAACCTCTTCCTGAGAGGCAGAAAAATTCCTATCAGTGGTAGATAATTAATTAAACTGAAAGTAAAGTCTTAACGAGTTCATATTGTAAATCATATTTATCATCTTAATTTCCCCCTGTATGTTGATCTCCATACATATTTAATTGAAATAACAAACTTACTGTGCTGATTTTTGTGGATGTTTTCCCCAATATATGATGCATTCAGTCATCCAGCACCTGGATTCTTTGGTCAATGTCTATCTATATCCACAATCTAGTAGCTAAAGTCTTAGGTATCTGAGAGTCCTTTCACCCGTCACTCTGTTGCTGAACTAGTCTCTGGTCTGTTGCTTTCTGCTGATGAGCCGTGTGTAGCTGGCTTTGATTTGCACTGGCATTAAAGGACTGATGCTGCAGGAAGGTGATTTATTCACTTCTACTTCTTAAGGGTTAGTGGAACTTACTCTCTTGATCCCTGCACAGATCAGCAGCAAAGGCCCAGAGGCAAGTCCATAGATGCCTTTGTGATAAAGCCAAAAGGATCCTTCTGATCCTGTAATCTGATCCTCTGTCTAGCACAGGGCCAAGATCTCCCCAGGTTCCCTGATTCATGCCCAGGATCTGTGTTATCTGTAAATCAGGATTATAAATGGATTTATGCATCTAATTAGATGGAAACAGGCACTGAATGGGATTTATCAATGGACCTGTGTGAGCTAAGTGCCTAAATCCCATGGGCATTCAATGGGAGTTAGGTGCCTAAACAATGGGCAGCAGGGAATGCGGGAAAGCTACCTACAGTGCACCACTACTTGAGTCGATGCTAGCCATGGTACTAAGGATACACTGGGCAGATCTACTGCACTTAGTGGGGACATAAATGACGGACTGTATGAAATTGTGTTCTAAAAATCGACTTCTATTAAATCAACCACATTCATAGTATACACATACCCTAAGGCTGCAAGAGAAAATGCTAAAGATGGGGCTTGAACCCACAACCCTAAAATGTTGACATGTCATCTGGGTGGTGGTCACACCAGATGTCCACCATGGAGTGATAGTCAACAATCTTCTGGAGGATGTCCATGGTGGCTGGACACCGTTCAGCCCCCAAGCAGTCCCACTCCTCAAGGGTGGTGTTAAAGTCCCCGCCCAGGACCAGGCACTCACACGGATTCAAAGAGCGAAGGAAGTCTGGCGTCTGTTGAAAAAATCACAGCTTGTACCTGAGAAAGTATAATGGGTTTGAAAAGTCTGAAGAAAGACTTGCCTCCTCATACAGCTGTCATTTATGAAAATGCCGGCACATTTGTTTCAGCTATATTGGCCTACCCTAATCATTTCAAATTATTATTTATAAGCCATGTCTGAATGAGCTCTCATCTAGTGATGAGTTAGGAATGGATGTAAAGGCTTCACGACCAGACAGTATTTACATGAAGACACCTACTCTGCCTAGGTATCCAGCAGACAGCTGTGTTGTCCAAGTGATCAATTTTGGGTGATATTGGATCACAAATCACGAAAGTATTAAATGTAGGGGTCATGAAATGTTGTTATCCCTATTGTATGAGTAAGGGGCAGCAGAGCTGAGGGGTAATTCAGTGGTTTAAGCATTGGCCCACTAAATGCAGAGTTGTGAGCTCAGTCCTTGAGAGGATCACTTAGGGATCAGGCCCAAAATCAGTACTTGGTCCTGCTAGCAAAGGCTAGGGGATGGACTCCATGACCCTTTGGGGTCCCTTCCAGTTCTATGAAAGAGGTATATCTCTATATATTATAACTGTACTTAGCCTGCCTCAATGAGGGAATCTCCCTCAGTGCTTAATCTGTGCTATGGCTTGCCAGGTTTGAGCCTTGGCACCTCCAGGCTTGGCAGTTCATAGCCCTGGGACCTCTGGGCTTGTCATAACAGTTATGAAAGTAACAGAGTTGCTTGTGCCCCAGCACCTATTTCATTACAAATTAAGCACTGGTCACCCTCAACTGAATTGCACTTCCTAAGCAGGAGGTTTGGATGCCATACCCTAGTGATGAGAGAGAGTGAATGGGCGGGGCACAGGTGTTTCGCTTGGTGGTGTGGGCTCTGCCTAAGAGTCACAGGCACTATTTGACCTTCCCCTCTCTCCTGTTTAGCGATAGAGCTGATTAGTCTTTATAGAGAGTCTTTTGGTTTGTCATGTGATCACTAGAGCTGAAATCACTGATAATTAGGTCTAAGTGCTTAGTCCTGCTGTGAGACATTGTTTTTTTGGAAAAGACAGCCCAGCCTGTGCTAGAATCATAGAATATTAGGATTGGAGGAAACCTCAAGAGGTCATCTAGTTCAATCCCCTGCTCAAAGCAAGACCAACACGAACTAAATCATCCCAGCCAGGGCTGTGTCAAGTTGGCCCTTAAAAACATCTAAGGATGGAGATTCCACCACCTCCCTAGGGAACCTATTCCAGTGCTTCATCACCCTCCCAGTTTTTTCTAATATCCAACCTAGACCTCCCTCACTGCAACTTGAGACCAATGCTTCTTGTTCGGTCATCTGCCACCACTGAGAACAGCTAGCTCCATCCTCTATGGAATCTGACTTCAGGTAACTGAAGGCTGCTATCTAATGTCCCCTCACTCTTCTGTTCTGCAGACTAAATAACCCCAGTTCCCTCAGCCTCTCCTCGTAAGTCATGTGCTCCAGTCCCCTAATAATTTTTGTTGCCCTCAGCTGGACTCCAATTTGTCCGCATCCTTTCTGTAGTCAGGGGACCAAAACTGGATGCAATACTCCAGATGTGGCCTCACCAATGCTGAAGAGATGGGAATAATAACTTCCCTCAATCTGCTGGCAAATGTCCCTACTTATACAGCCCAAAATGCCATTAGCCTTCTTGGCAACAAGGGCATACTGCGGACTCATATCCAGCATCTCATCCACTGTAATCCCCAGGTCCTTTTCTGCAGAACTGCTGCTTAGCCAGTCACTCCCCAGCCTGTAGCGGTGCATGGAATTCTTCCTTCCTAAGTGCAGAATTGTGCACTTGTCCTTGTTGAAATTCATCAGATTTATTTTGACTCAATCCCCCAATTTGTCTAGGTCACTCTAGATCCTATCCCTACCCTCTAGTGTATTTACCTCTACCCTCAGTTTACTGTCATCTGCAAACTTGCTGAGGGTGCAATCCATCCCATCATCCAGATCATTAATAAATATGTTGAACAAAACCAGCCCCAGGACTGACCCCTGGGGCACTCTACTTGATATCAGCTGCCAACTAGACATCAAGCCATTGATCACTACCCATTGAGTCCGACAACCAAGCCAGTTTTCTATGCACCTTATAGTCCATTCATCCAATCCATACTGTTTCTAACTGGCTGGTAAGAATAATGTGGGAGACCATACCAAAAGCTTTGCTAAAGTCAAGGTATAACATGTCCACTGCTTTTCCCTTATCCACAGAGCCAGTTATCTCATCATAGAAGGCAATCAGGCATGACTTGCTCTTGATGAATCCATGTTCACTGTTCTTGATCACCTTCCTCTCCTCCAAGTGCTTCAAAATGCATTTCTTGAGGACCTGCTCCTTGATTTTGCCAGGAAATGAAGTGAAACTGACCGATCTGTAGTTCCCCGGGTTCTCTTTCTTCCCTTTTTAAAATACGGGCACTATATCTGCCTTTTTCCAGTTGTCATGGACCTCCCCCATTTTCCATGAATTTTCAAAGATAATGGCTAATACCTCTGCAATCACACCAGTCAATTCCCTCAGCACCCTTGGCTGCATTAGATCTGGCAGCAAGGTTCCCCCACTGAGAGCTGAAATCACTGAGAGCTGGGTGGAACCTCGAGAGACCAACTCACAGAGATCACAGTGGCAGGTGGCAGCAGAAGGTGACAGTGCAGGGCAATTGGGGACAGAGCATTAGATAGAATGGTGACATAACAAACAAAGTGGCCAGAGCTTTGGACTGTGTTTTAGTGACTTTACTCCAAAATGCTAGATTTGTGACTGGGAAACTAGATAGATAGATAGATAGATAGATAGATAGATAGATAGATAGATAGATAGAAAGAATAGGCCAAAAATTTTAAAATGCATTATTTACCTAGGTCGTTATCTCACAACATCGCTTTCTCAAGAGGTCATTATCTTGGGGAGTTTCTGTACTAAATACTTTATTATTATAGTTTCCTGTCTTCCAACAGTGACTGTTCCAGTTGCTTCCGAGGAAATGAACAGAATAGGGAATCCTGGAGTGATGGATCCCGTGTTGTCCACTCCCAGCTCCTGGCAAACAGAGACTAGGGACACTCAGAGCATGGTTTTGCATCCCTGCCCATCCTGAATAAAAGCCTTTGATGGACCTAACTTCCATGAACTCATCCAATTCTTTTTTAAACCCTGTTATAATTTTGGCCTCCACAACATCCCTGGCAATTAGTTCCATGGGTAACTGTGTGTTGTGTGAAAAAATATTTCCTTTTGTTTGTTTTAAATCTGCAGCCTATTAATTTCATTGGGTGGCCTCAGGTTCTTGTGTTAAGTGAAGGGGTAAATAACACTTCCTTATTCATTTTCTCCACACCAGTCAAGGTTTTATAAGCCTCTATCATATCCCCTATTAGTCATCTCTTTTCCAAGCTGAAAAGTCCCGGTCTTATTAATATCTCCTCATACGGCAGCTGTTCCATACCCTTTATATAATAAAAGTGGAGGAGCTTGGTTTGCCAGACTGATCAGCTAAACCAATACTGGCAACCGATTTGACCCAATTTTTGTGCTATGATTCCTGGCATGAAAGATGTATGAATTCATCTCTTTCTATTCCCAGTCACGACCGCTACAGTTGAGTACTCTTTTTCCTCATTAAATAGAATTTTGCTTTCTAAAAGAAGTCACCTTCTGGCTGATCATCAGCATGTCATGAAGGACTAGAAGTAACAGATACACAAGAAGACACCAAAGGGTGCAAGAAGCCAGGATGGATGTAGATGTTGTACTTCCTAGTAGGTTTGAGTAGCCAACTTTAATTTTTATGACGATTTTAAAACATGAGTTAAATTTAATAAAATGATCATGAAACATTTTTCAGTTTTTAATATATAAGCAGAGTCAGGATGAGCTCTACCCTGACATCTGGTGGTTAATTATAGCGAGTCTGGAAAAGAACTTAGGGGGCTCATCTTGTTTGCATAGGCACACCCACTCCACCTGGCATAAGCCCGGGGCAGCTCAAAATGGTCACTTTCACAGCTGTGGGATCCCCAATTTCTCAGTTATTGAGGTAGAAGGAATAAAGTGTTGTTACCCTGATTATGTGAATGAAGGACCATGAGACTGTTTTATGACAGAGGGTCTCATGATCAGCCAAGTATCACTCGCTAGACAAGGAACATGGGTTCCAAAACCCAGTGAACTGAAAGAGGCTGGGGACGGGTATGGGCCCCTTTGAGGGCCTAGCACACCAATTGCACATCTCTTTCCCACCACCTCCCCCTCCCCCTCCACTTTTGAATTGCAGAGCTTATTTTGATTTTACTAGGAGTCTAGTTAGAGGCTGCTGAGCTAAATTCACTTTGGGCCAACAGTGCACCAGCACTGGGGATCTCTTACTACAAGCTGAAACCACTAAAAGAGCTAAAATTACTGAGCTGAGATCACTGAGTGCTGTGTTAACTAATGGGGGAGCCTGAAGATATATTGCTAAGTGGTGAGCAGAGCAGTTTGCAGGACGGTTGGAGTGGAGCAGAGCAGTTTGTGGGGACAGCTGGTGGAGCAGAGCAGGTGGTGGAGCTGAGCAGCTTGTGGGATGGTTGAAGCGGTCCACAGAACAGCAAGTGGAGCAGAGCAGAGCAGTTTGCAGGGACGGCTGGAGGAGCAGAGTGGGGTGGCCGGTGGAGCAGAGCCATTTGTGGTGAAGGCTGCAGCAGACCTCCATGGAGAGGTGAGACAGTCGGCCTTGGCTCAAGTAAGGTTACCCTTAACATCCTTTGTGCCCCCCCATTCCACCCAGGCTGGGGGGCTAAAACTCTGCAGATAAACTTTTGAACTCTGGGGGGGGCACTCACCAGGGACAGAGACTTTGGAGTTGTTGAACTTTGGGGTGATTTGGACTAAAGACCCTGAGGGGAAAAGGACATTGCCAAACTTACTTGGAGGTGGGTCTTTTGCTCATGGTTTGTGTTATGAATCCTGTTTGTAGTGTTTCCCCAACGTAATGCCGCATTGTTTCCTTCCTTTATTAAAAGGATTTTGCTACATTCAGACTCCGTGCTTGTGAGAGGGGAAGTATTGCCACCTAGAGGCGCCGGGGGGGTAGTATGTAATTATCCCAGGTCACTGGGTGGGGGCTCGAGCCGGTTTTGCATTTCGCTATTGAAATGGAACCCCTGGATACTGAACCCAGCCCTTGTTGCTGCCAACTCAGAGAGGCAGAAGGGTTACAAATATGTTGGCATACAGCCCACCTTTGCACTCACAGTCTCAACCTTCGTTTGCACCTCACCCCCCTGAATTTTCCAATCCAACCCCCCCATTTCAATTCCTGGGGAGAACAATGGCGGGGGGAGTGTAAGAAGGTCCATGTGATTATCTCCCACTGCCTCCCTACAGTGATTTCTCTCCACATACCCAGCCACAGAACCACAGCCTCTTCTCCCCACAAACCCAGGAGATCCACCCCCTCCCATGCAGTCCAGGCAGGAGTATGTTTGCTGCAAGGAGCCAGCATGCTCAGCTGGGCAGTAGCTATGTGAGCTCTTCACACCAAGCAAACAGGAAGAGCAATTTCAAAACTTCCTGGGGCTTTGAAAGGGAAGAAGTGTGTGCCAGTGTAGCTGGATGCAGGGCAGCAGGGTTCAAAATGGTGACCAGAGCAGTCATGGTGAGCATTGTGGGGTACCTCCTGAAGCTGAGTTATGGTGATGTAAGGAATGTCGCTCTATCTATGTCACAAAAAACTCTACGCCTTTTGCCGAGGTGGTTCTATTATGCTGATGTAGTAGGAGAGTGGGCTGAGAATTGCAGTATGTACATCACCACTGTTTTGTTGACAGAAGATGCCTTTTCTCAACAAAACTATGTAATATAGACAAGGTCAGAGTGTCGCAGATAAATATGAGGAAGAATAGATAGTTTAGCATAAGTAATTAGCAGAGATTCCAAGGGACCATTCAAAATGAAGTGTCCCATTAACACTCCTCCGGTTGTTGAACAAAACAGAGAACACAGAAGCCCAAGTTGCAGCTCTTCAGTCTTCCCCCTCTCAACAGTCTCTGGAAATGTGCCTTTACCCTGCCCTGGAAGAAACCTTTCTGTACATAAAAGGAGATTCCCTTCTCCGTATCCCTGCATGCTTCCTTAGTAATGGACCACAAGGGTGCAAATTATGGCCAGTAGTGTTGATATTAGTGTGATGAGGAGACATCCTCTGGGAACTGGACAAAGATACCCAGTGCATTTCATACAGGCCACCAGAAAGAAATCAGAAAAAACTAACAATTATTTATCCAGAGTGGAACAGCTTCAAATGGAGTGATTGTGGGAACCTCACATCAGAATACCCCTAATACTGATGACATGGATGGGGCACTGGATCCTTTCTCTCTGCAAGTCCTTGTCAATGATGATCTCTCTCTCTACTCCATTCATCAATGTGGTGTCTAAAGTCACTGACACACCAGGTCCCAGAATCCTCATTATTGAAAGAAGGCGGCAAGAGTGGAAGAATGACTCCCCCCTCTATTGAAATGGGATATTATAGGTGCTGTAACACTCAGTGAGCCAAATCCACCCCTGGTATTAGAGGGCACAGCCATAATGTAGGTTACATTGCCCTGACAGTTTACATAAGAGCTGAATTCGTGCTGTTCCTTGCAAGACCACAACTCCAAGTCTGGAGAGTCCTTGCAAGTTCTCAGATGTGAAATGCCGCAAAATCAAGTGACAGCAATATTTGTGTTATTTGTTCATTTGGACTGGTAAGAAAGTCCAAACGCTAGACATCTGCCCAGTATTGTAAGAATATATGCAAAATACACTGACTTGGTCCACCAAATCCTCACCCATTCATCCTGGGTAACATTCTCCTTCCTTCAGCATTAAACTCTCCGATAAACCAATTGTTATTTTTCACCATTAACCAATAGCAAAATTCCCCTCATCAGTCAACTAGAACATTCTCCTCCTTCAATCACCCATAGACTCCTCTGCCCTCCACTAACCAGACAAATATGTCCTTCACCACCCATAGACTCCTCAGCCCTCTACTAATGATAAGATTATCCTCCAGTCACCTTCCAAAACATCCTCCAGCAGAACCAGCCATAGACCTCTTTGCCCTTCAGCACCCATAGTCTTCTGCACTTGACAAATTACAGATCTTCCCTCCTCCTTATTCCCTATTCACAATCCATGCAATTCACCTTAACCAAACTAGACTTCTTCCCTTTTCACTGACCAGGAGATCGTTCTCCATTTTTAAGGTTCCCAAGTGTGATACTTACATTTGTTCAGAGAAGCAAAAGAGAGCATGTTAAAAATGTATCCAGTCAAAACAGCTCAAAGTTCAAACACCGAGTATTTTAGGATGAACTGTTTGCAAATGATAGAGTAAGACATAGCCATAAAAATCTTTGTTAAATAATGTTTAATAAGGAGTACTTATAAGAAAATTATGATTTAGACATAGACAATCATTAACAGGAAAAGAAACACAATAATTTGCACAATAATTTCATTATCTACCTAGCTAGCTAGATAACATAATTCACAATTAAATAGAAATCTATCATTATGACTAAATGAAGTTGTGTGGTAGGACGAGGAACAGTCCTGTTTGTCTGTCTCTCTATCTAATCACATACTCTCCTTTTGTCTCTCATATATGCAGTGTACACAACCATGCACAAAGATGATATTCTAATACTAACAGGCCAACTTCAGAGATCCTTTCTCAGTTTGGATGTGAATAGATCTACATGGGCTGGTTTATGGAACACAAGATCAGTGCAAGGATGACATTTTCCCTTACCCAAGGTTAGAACAAACGACACCAGACAGAATTACACTAGTGTTCATGTCCCTACTGAGTGCTCCCAGTGAACTTTGGGCCAGAACCTCATATAGTAAACTTGTGAGTTATTAGTCGCTCTGCATTGGTGCTGTCTAGCTGATTGGGAAATCTGACCCTTACTCTGTCACTCCTTTTCTCAGGGAGCTGTCAGCCATCTGAAACCTTGGTTAGAGCTATGGCCAAATCTCTGATCTCCTTGAATGATGAGGCTAAAATCTCATCGGCTTCCACTGATACAATTTGACCTCATTTTCTAGGTCAGATTTTCTTAAGAAACTAGGGGAAGTTCTCTTCAAAATACCCTTTCCACCATAGCAAGAATGACAGTTTTACATATCATTTACATAAAACAATAGAAAAAATACTAGATCAGAATAGCAGCTGTGTAGTCTGTATCCACAAAAGGAGTACTTGTGATTAGAGAAAAAAAAATTTAAAGTGATAATCAAGATGACCAAAGAAGGGTGAGGATACTAACATGGGGAAATAGATCTATTAGTGTAAGGCCCAACCATTCCCAGTCTCTGTTCAAACCAAGTTAATTATATCTAATTTGCATATATTGAGTTCAGCAGTCTCTCTGGAGTCTGTTTTTAGAGTTTTTTTGTTGTAAATTGCCACTTCAATCTGTCACTGAGTGGTTGAGAGGTTGAAGTTTCCCACTGGTTTTTGAAGTTATGATCCTGATGTCAGATTTGTTCCATTTATTCTTTGCTAGAGACTGTCCTCAAGAATATCCAGCATGATTTTAACAATTCATCCACATTAACCTTTTTTTCTTCTGCTGATGATAGCTCATCTCGATTGGCTCTTACAGTTTGCTATGGCTACTTCCCCTTTCTATGTTCTCTGTATGTATAATATCTTCTGCTGTTCCAGGCTATGCACTAAGAAGTGGGTGTAGCCATAGAAGCTTATGCTCAAATAAATTTGTTAGTATCTAATGTGCCCCAAGTACTCCTCTTTCTAACGAGATATGTATTTTTCTAACATATCATAAATAATACAGATCATACACCAACAGTATACACGTCACCATTTCTGGAGGACTCAGCCACGCAGAACCTATATGTACTTCTTCATGAGGTGAGCAAACCTTCACTCACTCAGAAAGCCCTCATGAGAGATGACATATTGGACTTCCAAGAGGGGGAAACATTGAAACTGTCTAACCAAATTCTCACCATCTCCCATGCCTTCCACCTCCAAATCTCCTGAACAAAGAAACAACCAACCAGTTAAGAAAATGCACTGATACCTCAATCAGAGTTTAATCCCAAAACATAAGAAGCCGAAGATCTCACAGGAACTTTGCTATGGCTACTGATTTTATGGGCAACGGGTTCAGATAGTATGGTGGTGGTAGCAGTAATAAGATAGATAATTTCCAATCTTATTTACATTGGTGGAAACCTATAGTAACTCCTTTTTTGAGTCCTGTTTGTCTGGATTTTCCTAGTGTAAATACCCAATTCTGCATAACAGATTGAACAGTATTTTCTCATGGAGGCAATAATGTCTCAGCTGATTATATTATAAAGAAAACAGAGAATGAAGTTGTTACTGAAGGAGAATAAGGACATTTATTCTTTGAGAATAACCTCATCATTCAGTTTACTCAGTGCACCTTTGAGCTCCTTGTTTCTCATGCTGTAGATGATGGATTTATCATGGTGGCAACACAGAATAGAGAACAGCCACCAAGAGATCTTGAACTGATGAGAGCTGGAGGTGGTGCAATAGGAAATCCCAGTGAAATAAAAAAGACCACAATGAGGTGAGGGAGGCAGTGAGAAGCTTTATGCCGGCCCTTCTCAGGGGATTCTACACTGTGGTGAAGATCTAATTAAAATAATTATGAAAACAAAGCAGCTTAAAAGACACTGAATATAGAACCAACTTCATGAGGTCATGAGTCAGAGCAGGCATGAGGACTGGGGATTTCACAGAAGAACTGATCACCCCATCTGCCTCGACAGAGAGATGTTGCAAATGTGTTTCAGTGTGCACTACAGAGTAGAATAACACTGATCAGGCACTGACTGCCATTTGACGACAAGCTTCTGTTCATCACGTCTCTAATTGCAGTGGCTGGCAGATGGCGATATGTAGTCGTCATATGCATGATGGTCAGCATGGCAAAATCTGCTGAAGCGAAGAAGAAGATGAGAAAGACTTGGGCGACATCAGAATAAGAAATTGATCTGTGTTCATGAGGGAGTTGGCCATCGATTTGGGGATGGTGACAGAGATGACCGAGGTCTAGGAATGGACAGATTTGAGGAGAAGTACATGGGGTGTGAAGATGGTGGTCGAGGGCTATGGCTGTGAGAATGAGAAGGTTCCCCAGCAGGGATGCAGGATAAAGCACTAGAAACACCACAAAGTGTAATCTGCAGCTCCTAACATCGAGAATCCCAGGAAGGAATTCAGTCCCACGTTGGTTGCATTGTTCTTCCTCAAGCATGGTTGCTGCTGTAGGGGAATGAGAAAGACAATGGTCAGAATTAAGCAACAGAGGGAATGTCCTCACCCTGACAATCACTCAGTGCCATTATGACAATCAGTCCATTAGTTTCACACTAATGTACAATTGGGTCACTCCTCTAAAGTCAATGGAGCTTCACTTTACCCCATCTGAGATTTGGCCCAATATGTGGCTTGAAAATGCCTATGAAGGATGGAAAAGTATCAACAAAACATTTCACAAAGAAGTCCCTCTGTTGCGACCATCACCAAGCTCACAGCTTGACTATGAAATGGATAGACAAAAATGCCAACATAAGCCGGATTCCCACTTGGCAGGGCAATATATGTAGACTCACCCAGCGTCTACAGTAGCAGCTCATCTGCAATTTTCTACCCTAAGTCTTGCCTAGACAGCCTGTTGCCTGTTCCAACTGATTATGGCACCACTCCCAGCTGCACTTCAGCCTGCGATGTAGCAATGGACTGAGCAGCATCCTCGTCACGCTAGTATGGTTTACTCCTGCGGTGTGGAGGGGTTGGTCAGACACTTTGGCTCTACTCTTGACTGACCTAAGGTCACACGTCAAGGTCACTGGCAGAGACATTTCCCCTCTTTCGGCCTGTTCCCTCCCTCTCTTCTGTGCTCTGTCTACTAGGACTGTAAAGGCTTTCTGAAGGCTGCTGAGCAGATTTTAAAGTATTGATGTACCTAGTGGTTTCAAAAGCATCAGACCTCAACACCCTGAATCAAGAGTTGTAAGCTCTGGGGCTTCTGAGAAGCCCACTATGCACTAATACCTTGAAGCCTAGGTCTCATGTCTACTCTGTGTAATTCTGCACTGCATTTACACTCAGCTGGCAGCAGGTGGACTAGAGTAGGAGCTCTCAGTTCTCTCCCAGTGAGCTCCTGCTTTTCTCTAAACAGTTTGTGATTTGTTCTAAAGTAATTGAAAACTCAAAACAAAAATTTTTGGTTCTGTGATAAAAAAAACAATTCCAGGCAGAAGTTTCATGTGACAAATATTGGGAGTGGAGGATAATTTCTGGTTTCAGGAAAAGTCAAATTTTCCTGAAGGGTGAAACATTCCAATGCCATAGGTATCGATTACAATTGAGAGTAAAGTCTAAGGATCATACCGAAATTCATAATTTCTCATCTTACTGTTTCGCCCGTATGTTGAGCCCCAACATATTTAATTGAAAGAGCAAACTTACTGTTATGTCTTATGGATTTTTCCCAATATGATCTAGTCGTCCAGAACCAGGGTTCTTTTTGTCAATATCTATCTACGTACTAAAATCTAAATCTAAAGGCAACGATGCACTGAGCCTTTCCCTCCCTCCCTTCATTTTGAGATGCACAGCCAGAACTAGTCTCAAACTTATTGCGTCCTGAGAATTGAGCTGTTTTGTCTGTTGGTTTGGCATGAGCATACACTGGCATTAAAGGACTGATCTGCAGGAGGGTGATTAAATCAGGTCTATTTTCCTAAGGGCTAGTGGGACTCACTCCCTGGAGCCCTGCACAGCTCAGCAGCACAGGCCCACAGGCAAGTGCATAGATGCCTAGGTGATAAAGCCAAAAGAGCCATTCTGTCCCTCATGTCTGAACACCACATAACATGGGGCCCATGATCTCCCCCAGCGTTCCCTGATTCCAGCACAGCTTCTGTGTTATCTTTGGGCCAAGATTACAAAGATGGAGACAGGCACCTATGGGGATCAATGTTCCTAAATGAGCTAGGTGTCTAAGTCCCATGGTCTTTCAGTGGAAGTGAGGCACTTAACCTGCTTACATGCTATTGTAAATCCCAATAGGCAGCTATCTCCTTCTTTACGTGCTTAAACACTTTTGTAATCCTGGCCCTGTGTCTTTCATTAACTTCCAAGGCCTGGGATTCTCCTGAATTGCAGAAAACGATGCCTGATATTTGCAAAGGAGCCTATGGCAATATGGCGTGTACAACTTGAGCTCTTAACTCCCTTAGATGCCCTTGAGAATCCCAGCCTGTAATGATAACTAGGACAGCCGGGCATCTAGAGAAAGGAGATCAAGATGCTAAGAACTCCTGTGATAGAAGCCCAGCTATGCAGCTGTTACCTCAACTCCCTATGCCTCACTTTACAAAAATCTGAGGGATAATAATTGAGACTGGATGAAAATTTTATAAAGAAACTTTTATTTACAGATGATCCATGATTCACCCACTGAACCCATCTTACCCTAGGCCAATGGTCCCCAACCTTTTTTGTCTGGCAGGCTCTGGATGACAAGCCACCGAGGACCATGGCTGGCTGACAAGCATCCGCCAAAATGCCACCAAGAAGAAGCAAAGTCAATAGGTGTCGCTGCCGAAAAGCCAATGACAAGCAGCAGCATCCACAAGTGTTGCCGCCAAAATGCCGCCGAAAATCAGTGGCATTTCTGCAGCAACGCCTCTGGATGCTGCTGCTTCTCAGTGACATTTTGGTGGATGCTTGTCCGCTGGATAGTATACGGGTGCACATAGATGCCCCGGCGGTCACCAGGGATCTCGTAGGCACCGTGTTGAGGACCACTGTCCTAGACTTTGAATGTTTCTCTACCTCCCCCTCAACTAGCCCGCACTCCCAAGCAAACACCCACAGCCCATAATCTTCTCCCACCCCTCTCACAATCCCCACCCCACTGATCCTGTCAGCCTTTGAGATTCCCGTCTTCCATGTCCGAGAGTCAATTCCCTCACACAGAGTTCCTGACTCAGAGATCCCTGCTTAACCCCTCTGCCCACCAGTAACCTCTTCTGACCACCAGTCCTCTCCTCTGCTCAGTCCCCCTTGCCTGATATGGCCCCAGCCCCAAAAGAAGAGCCCCCCACCCCTGGCTCCAAAAATTTGCCCATTGTCTCCTCCTTCTCCCTATAGGCAAGCCCTGGTCATCACTTCCTTCCTTCACCACTCTCCTTCCTCTGCCTGGCCCAGCCACTTTTCTGAATAGTATTTCCAGGGTGGCCTCTGCCCACTGCCAACCAGCACACAGCTAACCTGGGGAACTCATTTCCACAAGGTTTTGCTGAAACAAAATGACCATTGGGGTGAGACACTGGCATGGATCATGAGAGCCTTTGTGGTTACATTAGATCAGAGAATGAATTAAACCACTATGGTGCTGGTCTCCAGCCAGCCATTAACTCACAGGGAAACTCCCTGACATAGAGGTCAGTGAAAAATTGTCCACTGGCGGGGTCTCTGTCCTTCCCTCTTCAGCAGCTGGCGCGCTTTGTCCCCAGAGCACACTCTGCACGTCTGAGCTGTTTCCAGGCCTATGTAAGAGGCACATTTAGCCCATCAACCACCCTCTGCTGACTCTCAGGCTGGATCAGACTCCAGGCCATGCGATGGGGTTGGAGCTCAAAGAGAGCGACAATGCATGAGTTGCTGCCTCTTCCAAAGAGAGTGCTACTCTCCAGCCCCCATGTATTAGTAGTCCCACAAAAGGCAAGGATGGCAGTATCCCCCCACAGTCCTTACTTCCCCAGCCCAGTTTGTCTGACCTCTCGGACAGTTGCGACCCTCCTGTTGTTCTCCCTCCCTTCCCACAGAAGCCAGCCTACTTGGATGGAGTTGGGCAGTCACCAGAGCATGGCTGAGTCAGAACCCTGTCCCAGAGCTTTGTTTCAGGCTCTTTCCAGACTTGGCAGAAAATAAAGGACATCAGAAGCTTAGCCATTGGGAAAGCTAAATGAATTCTTTGATCTGTCAGGTTCCCTCCCCACTTTGAATCAGTAGAGATGTAGAACCGCCATGAAAGCCCCAGTTACATACAGCTAACTATAAATTTCCCCAAGCACACAATCCTTTTTCCTGTGCTTGGGTGCATTTGCTGTTCCACCACCGATTGATTAGACAGAGCATTCATGTTAAAGATCACTTGAGTCCCTATTGCCCAAAATTATCCTGAAGACCTGTTATGACTCACTTCCCCACTCTACCTTATTATATTTTGACACCGGATTGCAACCCTAACTCAGTTTACAGCTATAGAATCATATGCTGCCACCATCCAAATATTAAGTCATTTTGGAAACTCTGTTTTCCCTCCCAAAACCTTCCCTCATCGTAGCTTGAGAGACGACTCACCAATCCTCTGGTAACACTATCCAAACACCTGATCTCTATAAACAAGGAAGAATTATTCACTTCCCCCCTCCTTTTTCCCCACTTCCTGGTGAGTCCAGATCCATTCCCCTGGATTCTAAATAAAAGAAATAAAATCATCACTGTTCTTAAAAAGAAAGTTTTTATAAAGAAAAGAAAGGTAAAAGAAAAAACCTCCTGCCGAGAGCAACACACTATCCCACACTACAACAATTTCAAAACACAGATTGTCCCGAGGCTAAAACTTAAACACACAATACATCACGATTTTGATTTCCGGCTAATGCCAAGACTCATTACAAATATACATAAACCCATTATTCTTTCCTTTAATACTCACACTCTGTAACGAGCTTATTTCTTGATCTCCTTTCACTCCGCAAACTGAAAACTGCCAAAGACAAGAACTCCCTATTCCTTTGAAACGATCCGTCCCCCCACCGGTTCCGCGGGTCAGCCTTCAGCTAGGGCTAGGTGAAATTCTAACCCTTTACAAGTAAAAGAGCTGATTACACTCTTTAACTATCTGCTTATGATAGCCCCTCTTACCCCTTTATCCTGGGAGCTGAGAATACATACATTAACAATAGGTTAACAAATAGCACAGACCCAACACCTTTTGTTTCAACACTAAATCAATCAGTTCTTAGAAGATAACTTTATTATAAAGAAAAAAGTAAAAGACACAATAATAAGTAACTGTACAGCTGAACTAATATTTAAAACATAGAGACTACCCTCTGGATCAATGCCACATTACAAAAAACATAATAAAACCCACCTCTTAGCATAGCTGAAAATCCACAGTAAAAAAAAGATAATCTCATGATTCCCTTGCCGTATTTACAATTTATGAATATATACTATATATATATAAAAAAAAACATCCCTCTCACCCCGATGGTGCTATGTGTCTTTCCTCAACTCGGTCCTCCTGCACAGATGCCTGGAGTCTTGGTTCTGCCCCCAGCTATCACATTCACTTTACACTGCCACTCTTTCGCAGAGAGTCCTGGCTTTCCTGGGATCTGGTGGGCCACTCACCAGCCTTAGAGTCACAACCCCGAGCTGCCTATCACCCCTACGACCCACTTTGCCTTCCACTTCCCACATGACTTCTAGTTCCTCTTTCAGCCCTGCACTTCTTCCGCTCCATATCCCTTCTTCTCTGATGTGCTCACTGGCATCCTAATATCTGTCCCCCCGCTTCTTTAATCCTGTCTATACCAACGACTTCCTGACTATTGCCAGTATGCGCTGTCCGTTGGACTGAGTCCCACAGGAATCGAGCCACTGCTAAATTCTCCACAACATCTGCGAATCTCCCATCTGGTCTTGAGTGTGCATAGCCCTAGCGCAATTTCCTGTACACAATGCCAGCCCTGTTGTGCGTTCAGAGTAGGCGTTCCCTGCCTGCAATCTTACATCCTGCCACTATGTGTTTAGCGTCTCTGAGGCCTCTCTGACAGTTCTGCACCTTGGGTCCTCTCTGTTGTGGCTAGACCCCTTTCAATGGATCTGGTCAGGCCTGCTTCCTTGTGCTGCTATGTCGCCTCCAGTGCTGTCTTTTGCAGCCCCTTTCCACCACTCGAGGATTCCCAATCTCAGCACTCACTATCTCGATGGACATCCCATGAAGGGTCTGTCTTCCATGGCACTTTCTCTTTCTCTTCTCCCTGTCTGTGACTGCTCAAGTCATTCTCTCTCAGCATCATTTTCCATTTACTGATTATACTCCTTAGGTCCTGTTATCATTCCAGGATATTCCTTGCCACAAGCTCGCCCGTATCTTTCCCTTGTATACAGTCTCTGGTTTGGCTTGGTGTTCGAAACTCCTTCATGTAGAGGACGCTCCCGACGTCTTCACATCGGCAGCTCCATGTCCTTCAGCGCACTATACTGCAGGAAGGTATCTGATACCGCAGCGGCGATCGTTACTGGCATATCTTTCTCCCCCTGAGCTGCTATTCAACCTTCTGTCTATCCTTGGGTGATTACTTGATTTCTGTCTCCTTGCTTCATCGTTTTCCAGTGACTCGCGTCCAATATACTGTCTGGGTGTATTCTTCTATGTGGCCCTGGTAGGTTTCCACCCCATCTTCTGATACCTTCCCTCTTGACTCCATGCACCTTCCAGTCCGAATCTAATCCCGATATCCTCACTGAGATCCGCCCTGGTGATTGCGAGTCATGTCTCGTAATTCTGAGCTACATCTCTGATGTTCCATTTAGAGGATTGTATGTATTCCACGCCTGTACCTTTACCCTATCCAGTCCTTGTATTTATCGGCTCGAGGATAGCCCAGCCATAACGCACGACAGTGCATACTTGTATAGCCCACTTGAGCCATTGGCAAAGTCCTCCTGAGTGATCTCTCTCTTT
>NC_133781.1:505762-506818 GCF_003597395.2 Chelonoidis abingdonii | reverse complement strand
CTTCTTGTGAGGATCATTCCCTTAGTTTTGTCTATGAGAATTTGAAGCCTCACCTATTTCTCCATTCTGGGCTTCTCTTCAGTATATCATCGTGCTTTTGGTGGCACTTTCAAGGTTTTTGCTTTTGATTCAAACGGCACAATCAGCAAACAATGTGATCCTTATTCCTATACTCGTCTCCTCAGGACGATCCTTTATCATAATGTTAACGAGGGCTGGCGTAACTACACTGCTCTGTGGGGTTTCACTTGCAATTGACTGTACGTTGGAAAAAGCTTTCCCTAATTGGACTTGTACAGTTCTTTTGCCTAGGAAGTTCCTCATCCATCTGTACTTTCTTCCTTTATTACCCATTTAGGCCACTTTATAAGTAGTTCCTCTCTCCATAGCACATCGTAGACTTTTTCTACGCCCAGGAAGATTAGTGTCATTAATTCTATGATTCTCATGCTTTTTGTGCTTTTTTCTCTATCCTGAAAACGTGGTCAATCACACTCCTACTTTACTGAAGCCCAATTTGTGTTTTGTCTGTGAACCTACTTCTTTGTAGGTGTGCTACTGATTTCTCACTCACTATTATTTCCATCGTTTTACCTAAGCCACACTAAAGTTTACTTTTAAAATACCCACATCCTGCTCCCATCCCATCTCTTCATCTCATGATTAGCCTTAATGTTCTTATCTCCCCCCTGATTTGTATCCACTGATATTCATCACTATTGACTTTTTAAAACATGGTGGCCAGAATTTCTGCTTTTCTTTTGTTAGAGCGTATTACTCCATGCCCTGCAACTGGAAGGCATGGTGTTACGTGACTCTTACTCTTTATTTCATTCATTTCCCTAGTTTGTTTATATATCTTTGCTGTATTGGTATTTTTATTTACTTTCCCATATTATGGTGTCCACCTCTCTCTTTTTGCCATTTTTATAGCCCTTTGTGAAACTACCTTACTTTTTTATATTTCCTTATGTTCGTTATATAAGGATTTTTTTTGCTCTCTTATATGCCTTATTCCTTTCCCTAATTACCATCTCATATTCCTTGTTCCATTAT
>NC_133781.1:489937-505662 GCF_003597395.2 Chelonoidis abingdonii | reverse complement strand
ACAAGACCAAGAGTCACCCAATGAATTAATAGGCAGCAGGTTGAAACAAACAAAACAAGTATTCTTCACACAAGGTCAAGTCAACCGTGAACTTCATTGCCTGGGGATGTTGTGAAGGCCAAAACTGTAACTGGGTTCCAAAAAAGTCTTAGATCATGGAAGATGCTGATGGAAAACAAGAGTTACTGCATTTTGAAACTCTTACCACCATTAATCAATAGCGTGGAGGTCATATAGACATCAAGTTGGGACAGAAAAAATTGTGCAAAAATAGCCAGCTGAGATAAAGCAGCAGATTATGACACTAAGTGCAGCAGCAAGTGCTTAACCACAGTGTTGGCACATGTCTATAATACTAACTATAAAAATAACAAGAGCAAGGAAACCGCAGAGAGTCAGAGAGGAAGGAAGGGAGAAGATACTGCGTGAGAACAGCCAGCAAAACATTCTCCCCAGACAACTCACATACATCTGACTATCAGAAGTGAGACATTGCCAATTCAGCATTAGCAGCATAAGCAGCAATATCTGCTCTGTCAGCATTATCTGCCATTATCTACTCTATATTAGACAAGTGTTTTTCACTCCACTAAAATGTATTTTCTTAATTTTAACATACAAAATTAAGGGCTCTTTATCTTTTTTATTAAGAACGAATATTTATTTTTTCTAATTATTTGGCATTTATATTTACCAATCACAATCATATATGTGACTTGCTAACATTTGAATCCATCATTACTGTTACTATCAGACTTGGAACCACATTTATTTTCATATGAATTTTAAGTTATTTTGCAGATATAACTAAAAATACAATTTGAAAATAAGCGACTGTCATCTGCACAGTGTTGAAAGTTATGTGTTTAGCTATTTTTTTTAAACTAGCACTGCTAAGGTGAGTATAAGCTAAAGTTACTTTTGAAAAGGATACTGATCTTTGATTGTGCCACTTTAAATAATGAATCACAAAGCACAATATGGTGATAAAAATAAAAATGATAATTATTACAGCCAGGACAAGTTAGGCATTTTAGAACTCACTACTCAAAGAATAAAATTTAAGCAAAGGAGAGAAACAAAACTATGAAATGCATAGACCAGTCAAAAATCTAAAATAATGATATTGTAACCCTTAATGAACTTTGAAAGAATAATACTGCAGAAAATAAATGTGCATTGCACATTTCATAGAATCACAGAATCATAGAGCTAGAAGGGACCGCAGGGTAACTCCTCCTGCCAGAAGCAGGATTTGTTGTGTCTAACATCCAAGACAGATGCTCTCAGCTTTTCTTTGAAATGTCAGTGAAGAAACTTCCACAACTTCCTAGGCAGTCGTTCCATTGTCCTACCATTCTTTACTTTGTAGGCTTTTCCTGAGATTTAATCTAACACTACTGTCCTGTAGTTTGAACCATTGCTTTTGTTTTGCCCTCTGTGGAAGAGAGAATAACTTTGCTCAATCTTTTTTATGGCAGCCTTTCAAGTAACTGAAGACCATTATAATACCCCCCTCCCCAATAGCCTCTTTTCTAACTAAGACACCAGTTCCTTCAGCCTTTGCTCATATGGCTGCATTCCATCCTTTTGATCTTCTTCGTCGCTCACCTCTGGATCCTTTCCAGTTTCTCTATCCTTCCTTTATACTTGTGGCCAAAACTGGACATAGTATCCAGATGAGGTCTAGACAGACCCAACTAGAGCATTATATCACACTGTGACTTGCACGCTATGCTCTGTTAATACAACCTAAAACTGCATTTGCTATTTTTGCAATAGCATTGCATTGCTGACTCATGTCGAGGTTGTGATCCACCCAACTCCCACATCCTTCTCAACGTGCTGTTGCCGACTTAGGCTGGTCTACACTACGGGATAAATCGATTTTAGATACGCAATTTCAGCTACGTGATATCGTAGCTGAAGTCAAATATCTAAAATTGATTTACTCACCCATCTTCACCGCGCGGGATCATTCTCCGCGGCTCGCCATGTCGATTCCGGAACTCCATTGGGGTTGGTGGAGTCCGCGAATCGATATAAGCGTGCTCAGGGATCGATATATCCGTCTAGATTAGATGCGATATATCGATCCCAGAGCAATCGATTTTAACGCGCCGATACGGCGCGTAGTCTAGACGTGGCCTCAGTGATCCCTATTCTGTATTTGGTTTTCTTGCATAAGTGCAGCATCTTAATCTGTCTTGGTTGAATTTCATGTTGCTGTCTATAGCCAGTTCTCTAATTTATCAGATCCCTTTGAATTTTAGCTCTATCCGCAAAGTATTGGGACCTCCGCTTGTGTTATCTGCGACTTGATCAGTGGCCTCTTACACTTACATCAAGTCATTATAAGATATATAACAACACCAGAATGGATCCGTGGAACCCACTTGAAAACTCCCTCCATCTGACATCATTCCATTAATAGTTACTCTTTGTTTGTGGTTGTATCTGCTTAATGGTAGGTCCATGAGCCCACATGTCTCCAGCTTACTTATTAAATGTCATGTGGGACAGTTTCAAAAGCCTTGCTCAAGTCAGGTGTATTATGTCCACTGCATCCCCTATTCACATTAGTTTCCAGGTCAAAGAAGGAAATCAAGCTGGTTTGGCATGACTGGTTCTTCGCACTCCATGCTGGCTGCTAGTGCTCACCCCTTCATCCTCCAGGTATCACAAACTGAATATTTTATACTGCTCTAGGAACATCCCAGGTGCTGATGTCAGTGTGATGGTCACAGTTCCCCAGCTTCTCCTTTTTTAAAGTTGGGCACTAGGATAGCCCTCTCAGCTTCCAGGACTTCTCCGTCATCCATGAGTTTGTAATATTTTTGCCAGTGTCTCTGAGATTTCTTCAGCTAATTCTTTATAATAGCTCCAGCCCGCTGATTTGAATTAATTCAGATTGGTCAAAAATCTATGATGTGATTTTACTTACCTCAATCTGTATCACTTCCCTTTATTGTCTATGGAAATTCGCTAGTCATCTGGTCACATGTTATTTTTTGTGAGAAGACTGAAGCAAAGTAGGCATTGAACAATTCTGCCTTCTTCTCATCTCCTATTACCAGCTCACCACCGCCATTGAGCAGAGGACCAACAGCGTCCTTTATCTTTCTTTTTTGTCTGACATATTTGAAGAACCCCTTCCTGTAATCTCCAATGTTCTTTTCCAGCTGTAACTCATTCTTTGCCTTGGCTTTCCTGATTTTGTCCTACACGCTCGTGCTATTCCCATGTATACTTCCTTGATGACATGTTCCTTCTTCCATTTCTGGTATGTATCCCTTTGGAGTTTTAGATAGCTGAAAAGCATGTATTCAGCCGCATTGACCTCCTGTGGCTCTTCTTATCTTTAATCTCCATCAGAATAGATTGATGCTGAGTCTCCAGTATTACATCTTTTAGGAACTGCCAGCCTCCCTCGATTACTTTTCTTCAGAATTGCCCTTCCATGCGACTTTGCCTACAATTTCTCTGAGTTGGTTGAAATCCGCCTTTCTGAATTCCAGTGTAATTGTTTTGCTCTTCTCATGCCCTCCTTTCCATAGTATATTGAATTTGATCAGATCATGATCCATTCTTCCCAAGTTCCCAACCACCTTCATGTTCGCAGCTGATTCATACCTGTTGGTCAAAACCAGATCCAAAATGGATGACACCTTAGGTATTTCCTCAACTCTCTGAATCAGAAAGCTGTCCCATCCACACACTAAGAATTTGCAGGATGTAGTATATTTTGTTACAATAGTCTTCCAACAGATCTCAGGGAAGTTAAAATCCCCCATTAATACTAGCTCATGTGTGTTAACTAATCTCATTGCCTACTTGTGGAATGACTGATCCACTTCCTCTTCCTGATTTGGTGGTCTGTAATAGACCCCCACCATAACATTAGTACTGTTCTTTTCCCTTGTTATCCTCACCCAGACACTCTCAGTAGGTGTGTCACTCACTTTCCCTTGGACTTCAGAGCAAGTGTAGGCATTCTTATGTACAGTGCAACACCTCCTCCTTTTCTCCTATACCTGTCCTTTCAGAACAAGCTATATCCCTCATTTTTGACAGGAAGTATGTTGAAGTAACAACAGCAATAACAATAACAATACAAGTGTGTGTGTGTGGGCGAGAGAGAGAGAGTATATTGGGGGAGTGTGTGTATAAAATACAGAGAGTATGTGAGAGAGAGTTTGTGTTGGAGGAGCTTGTGTGAGAGAAAGTGTGTTGTGTGAGTGTGTGCGTGTGAGAGTGCTTATTGGGGGAGTGTGTGTGTGAGAGAGCATGTGTTGTCTGAGTGTGTGTATATGTGTGAGGGGGGTGTGTGTGTGTGAGAGAGAGAGAGTGTGTTTATTGTGGAATGTGTGTGTGAATGAGAGTGTCTATGTCAGAGAAAGTGTGTTATGAGAGCATGATTGTGTGTGCAAGAAATTATGCATTGGAGAAGTATGACAGGGAGACAGCGTGCGTGTGAGAGAGAGTGTGTGTCTTGAAGGATTGTATGTGTGTGAGAGAGAGTGTCGGTGTGAGAGTGTGTGTGAAAGAGAGTGTGTTGGAATGTGTTTGTGTGTGCGAGAGTCTGTGTGTGTGAGAGAGAGCATGTGTTGTGTGAGTGTGTGTGAGAGAGAATATATGTGAGTGTGTGTAAGAGACTGAGTGTGTGTGTGTGTGTGTGTGTGTGTGTGTGTATGTGCAGCAGGCAATGCTAAATAAAAACTCTTCTGTCTTTTGCACATGATCAAGGACCCAGCAATGGGTTGTTACAAACCCAGGGGCAATCATGACACAGGCACCATTGAAATAACCCAGCCTTTTTTTTTCTGGGGATTATTTACTGGTGTACATTGTCATGGTTCAAGGCTAACTACCCTATGGAGCCCTCAGTTTCCTGAGCTCCTATTCTTCACCTCCCTGGGGTAGAACCCCACGAGTTCCCAGTTTTTCCTATCACAAAACTTTAAAGCTAATTTAAGCAAGTTTTTACATTTAAAAAAATGTTGTTTACCTAATTTCCATCACTAAATAACTATCATCTCTGTGACACAACTTATAGGAAGATTTTAGTAATTTTTTATCTAAATGTCTTGCAGAGTAAGGACACACACACACACACACATTAAAATAGCTTACAGGAATGTGAATTGTGAAGAAATAAGTTATGGGGGAATAACAATATTAGACAAAGAAGGGGTTTTGCAATAATAAAATGGAAAAAAAAGTGCTTTTAGAGCTTTCAAACTGGTGAAAAGAGCTCTTTAAAAAATTGTGTTATTTTGTTTTTTTAAAGTTTTGCCTAAAGAAATTGCCCAGAATACAAAAAGACAACCCAGCGAAACTGCTCTGTCTGAAATTGTTAAGAAAGTATAACAACACAGGCTACAATTAAAAACTCCACAACTGAGAGGGCTTACAATAAAATTTTTTTTCAAGAGAAAAAACCACAGCTGGAATGAAAGTCAAGTCAAGCCTCGAGCTAACACCACAGTGAAAGGTGTGTCTGCAGCTTATGTAGACCCACCTTAATCAGTTTTAATCTAGCTGGCACGAGTACAAGTGCAATGGACCTGCAGCAGCGTATGCTTCAGCCTGAGCTGTAGGAGCTCCCCCGAAGCCCTATGACCTTCCTTTCACAGTAAGTCTGCGCTGATGTTGCTTTAATGCTCCAGCACTTGGTGGCTAGAGTAAAATGCACTAGGGACTGGCCACACCAGCTGCAATCACACCCTGTGATTGCAAGGGAAACTGACCAAAGACAAGCAGAGAAACTCAACCCCAGGATGCAAATTTAGTGGGACAGATCTGAAAAAAATGAATGGTTTAAAAATCATGAGAGATTAAAAAAAAAGATTCTTTGTTGGGGGGAGGTTCAGTCATCTCTTCGCTCCTGAGCAAGTAGGGGTCACAAGCTTTCCTCTTCACCCCCGAGGGCTAGAATCCTACTTCTTTGAAAGGGAAGGTTCTCAGGGAATCTCAGGACTCTTGAAGCTGGGCCTTTAAAAGAAACACCAAATATGAGACTGGCACTAAAATAATGAGCACCAGCAACTAAGGCCAATTAGCTACTTTATCAGTTGGTCATAAATAAAACCCTAAGGAATGGGGTGCCTAAAATGTGTTAAGAGAGTAAAGAGTATATTCTGTAGAAAGTGACTTGTATATCTCCTATATCTCCTAAAGACTTTGGAATTCCCACGATAGATAGATAGATAGATAGATAGATAGATAGATAGACAGATAGCACCTCAGTTTTGCAAGTTCTTTACAGACATGTTCATTGACAAAGTTAAATATTCGAGACAGACAAAGTACATATGAGAGTTTTTGTGCATCTTTTAAATTTCCCCCCATGAGATAAGGTTTTTCTGATGAATTCTCTGATGTGCCCATTTCTTGTGAAGCAGTTGTAAACTGTTTGCTCACACGACAACAAGGTTTGAAATGTGGTTTCACCCTGAACAGTGCCTATAATCCAGCATTTTACTCAACACCTCCACTGTATTCAATCCAAAGTTATCTCTGCTGCCTCAAGTGACGCCATGCAATTGTCATTGCCGTTTTCCCTGCTGAAATAAGAAAGGATTTGGGGAAGAAATCTCTCACTCAGGAGGAGAAAATATAGGCAGGTAGATTTGGAGGGGAGAGGGTTGTGTTGTTGCCTAAATCATAATCCTTCTTTTAAACAGTATTATACTGATTTATTTTCAAAATAATAAGGCAAGAACCTAAAAAAAAGAAGAAAAAAGTAAAGGCATGGAAAGGAGGGAGAGAAAAGAAGCGTTCAGGATGGAAAAGGAGAGCGACATCTCAGTTTGCATCCACTAGGAATTCATCAAAGGGTTCTAAAAAATTAAACGAAATCTTTTCAGCTCCCTCTTCTCTGAAATGTGATCTGTTCTTTAGCTGCTGGGTCCACCAAGTCAGTGAGCCTCGCTTCTATCCCTTGAGGCAGCCACTCTCTCATACCCAGATTAGTGACACTTCCACAAAGACATGGACCTGCCCCTGCCAATGTGAGCTCATACTCATGGAGCATTCCAGGTCATGTTGCATGGGGGATGCCATTTTGCAGAACATGACATATGCTGGTGGACTGTTTCATTCTTCAAAATGGTATCCCCTGTCCGATTCCAGACAAAACTACCTCTGAGTTTTATTCCTGTGCTGGGTGGGGGAGAAAGCAGCCAAAAAGAGAACTGCCCAGTATAAAAGTAGACAAATGGCCTCCCTAGCCTGAACTGTGTCAGCCTAATGAGCCACTGGCTTGGGGAACTTTGACCTATTTCTAGCCCAAAGGATTGTATCCTGAGGCTGACCAAAAGCATATCAGTGATTGTGGCTTCTGGGGATCTCCATTTCCTGCAGCTGTTTGTTTTGGCAAGTTCCATGAACTATGGACAAGGTCAGCACTGGATTCCCATAATATTTCCATCCTGCTGTGGCAGGAAGTACAACTTTCCACTATTATTTCTGTGTCTTGACAAACATTTTCCATCAAAGTGGTTTTTCAATGAAAAATGTTTTTCTGTTTGCTTGGTTTGTTTGACAAATATGGGGGTCTGGCACAGTAAATGGCTTTCTCCAAAAGACTGTTCATAAATTGGGGCATAATACTGATCCTGTGAGTCTGTGACATCTTGTTATCAGCTTCTCATTAATTTCACACTTTCCTGAAGAAAATATTCCAGCCAGTGTCAAAATGCCAAAGCAATGCACTGGCAAAGAGCTCTCTTTATAGTAAAAGAGTTTCAGAGTAGCTCAGTCCTTAAAGCCAATATGTTATGTGAGGAAACTTCCCAGAAAACCTCCATCCAGAGTAGGCAACCCTGATGTCAGCTGAAGATCTGCCTCACAGCTACCTATCCACCTATCACAGCTACCTATCTTTGGAAGAGAGAAGTTAGGGAGTGGGACTCCAGCCCAAGCAGGAATATCTTTACTTGGGTATTTTTAGTATCATAGTGCAACCCTGTCTCTGTTGTTGGGTGGTGGTGTGTTTTTTTTTGTTTTCTTTTGTTTTGTTTGTTTGTTTGTGTGCAGTGTAGAGGTACCCTGGACTCCGTTAAAAGTGTCAGCCTGTGATGAGTGTGGGGCGCTCTATATGAGTTTTAATTCGTATCCCAAAATGTGGCCTATGTATTGGATTTCTGTGAGGCATCAGAGGGTAGCAGACAGGGCCCTTTGGAGATCCAGCCTTGAGTCACTATATTACTTGCTGACTTTGTTTCAGCCTACAAAATCTGCCAAAATCTTATCATCCACCAACCTTCAGCAAGGAAAATGCAGCTCAGTTTTATTCTGAACACAGAGAACCTGGTTCTGATGGAACTTACAATTTCAAATTTTTGCACATTCTCAAATGAATTGAGCTCACAATACCAAAGACATAGCATGAAATAAAGGGCTACGCTGCACCTGAGCATTAAAATGTAAATCAACTGCACTCATCATTCATTTATCTTTCAAAAAACACTGTGGCCTTTCTCAATTCTTGTCAAGTCTACACATTTACTGACATTTTTTTCTCAGAACCTCTTTCACCTCTTTGTTTCTCAGGCTGTATATGAAGGGATTGGTCATAGGAGTCAGAATTGTGTAGAAGAGAGAGAAAACTTTGCTGAGGTCTCTGAGTGTCTTGGTTTTCGGTAGCAGATACACAAGGCTCAGAGTCCCATAGAAAATTGTCACTACAATGAGGTGAGAGGAGCAGGTGGAAAAGGCCTTTTGCCTTCCAGTGGTGGAGGGGATTAGCAGGATGGCAGAGATGATACAAACATAGGATGTCACAGTTAAAGCAAATGGTGGCAGTGTCAATAAACCAGCCACAATGGTAATTAAAAACTCCACTTGGTAGATGTCATTGCGGTAGAGATTTATTATTTGTTTAAATTCGCAAAAGAAATGGTCAATTTCATTGGGGCCGCAGAAAGTTAATTGTAACATCATACCCATTGCTATGGAACTAGCCACTAACCCAATCACCCAAGACCCAGCTGCTAGCTGGAGGCAGAACCTGCCGTTCATAAGTGTTGTATAATGCAATGGTTTGCATATTGCTAGATACCGATCGTAAGACATCGCTGCTAGGAGATAACACTCAGTAGCTGCAAGGAAACCAAGAAAGTAACATTGTGCGATACAGCCACCAACAGAAATGGTTCTGTTCCCAGTCAGGAGACTGGCCAGCATGCTGGGCAGGACGGTGGAGGTGTAGCAGGTCTCCAGGCAGGACAAGTTCCCCAGGAAGAAGTACATGGGGCTGTGAAGGTGCTGGTCAGCCACAACTACTGCCATGATGAGGATGTTTCCAGCCATGGTCACAAGGTAGATCACTAGAAACAGCAGTAAGAGAAGGCTCTGTAGCTTTGGAATAGTCCCAAATCCCAGGAGGATGAACTCTGTGAGAAAGGTTTGATTTCCAAGTTCCTTGGCTGTCATGGGGGAAATGAACCTAACCCTGCAGTAGAACGAGAACAGCATGTATTAAACTTCAGTATCACATTATCAATTTAAACACTTTAATGCTGGAAGGCTTCCTCTCCTTCAGGCCCTAAGCCCAAATACTGGACTGAACACACAGGATGATGGGCTGAGAGTCATACTATAGGGGCTGATAACATTGGAGTGCGAGTGAAGAAAGACAGAGACACAAATACACTGCTAAGGCAAGCTCAGATTTGTATAAAGAACCTAATTTATCTGACGAACAACAGACTAAGCCTTGCTTCCTTGATTCCACTCCACAGAGCTCGCACTAGTGGTTTGCAGGGAGTAAACCAGTTCCCCACGAGGAGTGTGTCAAGTGAAGTGTAGGCTCTGGATTCCCTGAATTCAGCAAGCTTCGTCTGAGCTGGTAAAACACCCCACAATTTTTCTGGCTGAGAATTGGCTTGGTTTGGACTTCAGAAGGTTCCCTTGTCCTCAGCGGAAACCAACGCTCTATGAATGTGGTTGTGCCAGTGTAAACCCTCACCTCCTACATCTTTTTAGGTAGTCATTGTTTGATATCATTTGTGCTGTATCATGTAGATCACTTTTTTATGCTGCATTGTGCTCTTCACATACTAACTTTAGGATTTCTCTGCCAAAAGGCTTCTGACAATGACTAATGAGCACCCTGCCCTGCTTGCTCAGGTCTCATTCAGCAGAGTTGGGGAAAGTGATCAGGCTTAGCTAAGCCGACTTAAACTCAGCCCTGTCCCTAGTCATGGGGATGCTCTAGGCTTGTCTACAGGAGGATTTACCCAGGTATAATTATTTCAGTGCAACTCCCCATAAGAACCCCTTTATCTCAACTAAGAGTGCCCTTTTCCAGTTTAGACTATGTTACTTTCAAAGCAATGTAAATGGAGCCATAAAATAGCACTCCATCCAGAATGAGTGCGTTCACACAAGACTTTTACCAATATAACTATTGTGGTATATATACATTGGCATATTTCCCTGTATAGCGTCCCAAGCTGAAACTAGTTTGTGGTGAAAGATCCTTACTCTTTGTGTTTGGTTTTGTCCTCACTAGGAGGCCAGTACCAGGTCTGGGTCACTGAGCTGTACTGGGAGGGAAGACACTTGCCCTAGCCACTCTGTGGTTACTGTTTGGACTAGCAGACTGTGATGAGTGACTCTTCACCTGCACTCATTTTACCTCTTCTGCGGAGGTGTACATTCTCTGTTTGTGCCTCTTGTTATATTCATGGCAAATACAGAAAGGTGTTAGATTAAAACAAAGAATATTGTTCTTGAAAGTTTGAAGTGTACTTTATTTTTATTTTTTAGAATTCAGAATAACACGCAATAACCCCAAAATGGAGAGAGAGACAAAGCAGACTCATTCCTAATACAGAGAGAGGCACAATGCACCATCTTTCCTGCAAGATGGCTCCTTTCAGACTGACTCTGATGAATGAATGCATGCTTTACTACAGAGCCCTCTAGCCTGCAAGCAGGCCCAGGAAACCACCTCCCACTGTTAAAGCGATAGCATTAGCTGTAATTCCAATACAGTCCTCAATACACCACACCTGCCCCTCCTTGCTGAATCAGGGCTGTGCAGTGAATGAGACTGTTGCTTGTAGGACCCTTCCTTCCTTCATTCTGGAACTTGGAAATTCCATGATGAATGAGGTATGGGACCGCAGCGAGAGAAATTATGATCTTGCATTTAAGGCAAGTGAACATCAGCCAGAAGAAATAGGTTCTATCCCAGCCTATGAGATGCTAGACTTTGGGAAGTAGTCACTACCTGTGTGATCCTTTTTCTCTTGGTGCCCAACTTGAGACACAGGGAGCCGATTACAGAAGTGCTGAGCCTAACAGCTGAAGGCAGTGGGATCTGGGGAAGTTCAAAAACTATGCCAAGGAGGCAGGCCAATTTAATGTCCTTCTTTAATAAAATTAGCAACATAGTGGATAGAGGAAAAGCAGTAGACTGGATATATCCCATAAGCAAATTAGGGAAATGTGGGCAAGACAAAATTACTTTATGGTGATTGCACAACTGGCTGAAAGAGCATATTTTAAAAGTAGTTATCGATAGTTCACTGTCAAATTGGGGGAGTGTATCTAGTGGGGTCCTGCAGAATTCTCTCATGTGTCTGGTACTAGTCAATATTTTCATTAATGACTTGGATAAAGGAGTGGGGAATATGTATAAAATTTGCAGATGACACCATGCTGGGAGGGATTGCCAGAGGACAGGATAAGAATTCAAAACAATCTTGACAAATAGAAGAACTGTTCTGAAATATTGGGGGGAAGGATAGCTCAGTGGTTTGAGCATTGGCCTGTTAAACCCAACGTTGTGAGTTCAATCAGGGATTTGGGGATTGGTTCTGCTTTGAGCAGCAGGTTGAACTAGATGATCTCCTGAGCTCCTTTCCAAAAGTAATAATCTATGATTCCTAGTTCAAAAAGATGCAGTTCTATGAAGATAATTGCAAAGTACTACACTTTGGAAGGAAAAATCAAATGTACAACTAATAAATGGGAAGCGATGGCTAGGTGGTAGCACTGCAGTAAAGGATTGGGGGTTAGAGTGCATCAGCAATTGAATATACAATGTGATTCCATTGCAGAAAGGTTAATACTAATTTGGGTATAACAGGAGTGTCATATGTAGGACACGAGACATAATTGACCAGCTATATTCAGCATTGGTGACACCTCATATGGAGTATGGTGCCCAGTTCTGCGCACCACATATTAGGAAAGATGGGGATAAATAGGGGAGAGTCCAAAGGAGAGCAACAAAAATGATAAAGGGTTTAGGAAACCTGATCGATGAAGAAAGATGAAAAAATAGGGAATGTATAATCTTGAGAAAAGAAGACTGAGATAGGATGTGGTAACAATTTTCACATATTTTAAGGGATGTTCAAAAGAGGGTGGGGATAAACTGTTCTCCATGTCCACTTAAGGTATAAGAAGAGGTTATGGGCTTAGTTTGCAGCAAGAGAGATTTAGGTTAGTTATTAGATAAATCTTGTTAGCTACAAGAGGAGTTAAAATCTAGAATAGGCTTCTGAGGGAATCCATGTCACTGGAAGTTTTTAAGAACAGGTTGAACAAACCCCAGTCAGGGATGGTCTAGATTTCTTTAGTCCTGACTCAGCACAGGGGGCTGGACTTGAATTCCAACCCTACATTTCTGTGATTCTATTTAACATTTTCCTGCTAAATCGACATTTTCTGAAGAAAGTGAGTTTCAGAAAATTTCTGACCAATCCTAGTCCTTATCTTTATTCCCTGAGAGTTCAGTGGATCAACAGAGTCTTGCAGTTCCCCGATTCAGATAAACTATACTTCAAATTCCCTCTGGTAGTCGAACCTGTTCATGTATCAGACACTGACACTGCCTCCATTTCCCTCCAGCCCTCCGTCAAACCAACTTTCACTGTTGGTGCCATTGAATTACCCCCTCGTTCTGAGGTCTTCTCTATTAATCTGAAATAAGAGCTTCACTCAGAGTGAGAATCTCCCAGTCCTCTCATTCCCTCTCGAGAGTTTGCTCCTACCCCTCATTGCTGCTAGGGAGAGTTCCTTTCCCACTGCTCTCTGACTCTGGGTCCCCCTATAGCCCTGTCCTCTTTCCCTGGGTGTCAGGCCCAGCTCTCTGACAGCTCCCCACATCTCTATGAGCAGGGGAGCTCACCTGGCTCCCTCTTTTAGGAAGCCCCATCCCTGAGCTACCATCTTGTCACCCAAATCTAAACTCATTGGCTGGGTTCAGAGGACAAGGCAGAGATAGGGGCAGAGACCATCTCCCTCCAAAGACCAGCCCACCCTGTGCCATCCTGCTAATTTTCTCCTTGCATTTTTCATATCTTTATTATGGTCCTTTCTATCCACTTCACTTTGTTTGGATTCTAGCTGGTGTGAACCGTCCATAGCTCCACTGGAGTGAATGAGCCAGCCCCCAGCTGGTGTGAATTGGCCATAGTTCCATAGGGAGTGAATGAACCAGATTCCCAGATAGGGTTAATGGCCCATAGGTTTGCTGGCCTCAATGGGCCAGACCCCAGATGGTTTGAATCCGCCATAGCTCTACTGGAAGCAGTGCTCCAGATCCCTGGCTGAGTACCTTTCACAAGACGTATCTCAGTTTCCCTATTCTGAAATGGTGCTATTAATACCGTCACTGCAGGGGGCAGAGGAGGTTAAAACTACTAATATTCACAGAGAACATTCATGTCCCTGTCTGGAAGGTGGGATAGAAACACAGGCAGGAAGATGGTGCTCACCTGTGACCATACAACAGCTGAAGCTTGAACTGATGAACTCTTGTTTCTTTGGGTTTGGCTGCCAGGACTCAGGATCCTCAGCTGAAGTTCTTGTCTCTTACTCTGCAAAATCTGAATCTTTTCAGCACAAAGACCTAGTGTAATTGCATTGACTGAAATAGCGTAATGAGTCTCTGGGGAGAAATCTTTCACTTATGATGAAGCACTAGTTTACTTTTTGGAGCAACAATCTGGACAGTGGGCCAGATTGTCAGCTGGTTTACGCTGACATAACACCCTTCGTGTCAATCGACCAAATCCCCAGCTGGAGTAAACCAATGTATCTGCACTGGAGTCATAGACAACATGTTCCTCTGATGTAAACAGATGTAGCTCCACTGGAACAGTGGGCCAGATCCCCAGCTGATGCAAATTGGTGTAGCCCCATTAAAGTAAACAGTACTATGGGTTTATTAGAACTGAGAGTCTAGCCCTAGAGCGGCTCCCTTTCTTATCCCTTATTTCCTACAGCCATGTAGAGCTCTGTATATAGTATAGTGATCCCTTTCCCACCCCAGAGCTTCTGCTGACATCTGGGCACCATTGTATAAAGTAGCTGCTCCTTTCTCCTATCAGTCATGCAGTACAGTACAATTGCTAAGTTCTTATCTGTAAATCTTGCAGTCATAGAGCAGAATTTAGACAGCATAGCTGCCCTATCTCTTTCCTTCCCAGGCTGAGGCCGGCAGGTGTGGTGGGCCAGGCACTGGAAAAATGAATTTGTTTCCTAGCTCTGCCACCAATCTGCTGTGTGTCCTGGCAGGAAATGTCAGGAAGGGGATGTCCAGTGTTCTCCATCCTTGTGCTAGTGGGCTTGGGATCACAGACAACGCCCCTTTGGGGTGAAGGCCTAATTTTTCATCTCATGACTGTGGCTACTCTTTGAGGTCAAGAGACTCTCCACAAGTTTGTATCAATCTAATGACTTCTTTTGAAAATGTTTTTTTAATGGAACAAGGCAAGATTTTTGTGCACAACCTCCATGAAAGTGGAGCCTTTTGGATAAATTAAATTCTCTTTATTTTGCAGGAATTTGCTATCAAGGTAGCGTCCTCATAGACTCATAGACTCATAGGTCAGAAGGGAACAACATGATCATCTAGTCTGACCTCCTGCACAAAGCAGGCCACAGAACCCTACCCATCCACTTCTATAAAACCCCTAACCTATGTCCGAGTTATTTAAGTCTTCAAATTGTGATTTGAAGACCTCAAGCAGAGAATCCACCAGCAAGTGACCCATGCCCCATGCTGCAGGGGAAGGCGAAAAACCTCCAGGGCTGAGAGGCGTTTGGGAGCTCCGTGCTGCCACCCAAGCTTTCTGAAGGCTGTCATCTGCTTCCTGCTCAGCCTGGAACTGTTCCCTTGATGCTGGAGATGCCAGTTCCTCCTTAGACTGTGGACTTGGGCTTGGTCCCCCTGCCTGGGCTGCAGTTTCATTCACCATGCAGAGCAATGACCACTTATGGCTGAGAGCAGAAAGGTGAGTCCTCTAGCATGGGAAGTTAGTTGCATCAGGATATTTGTTTGTACCACCTGCACAGAAACACTGCACTAACTCCCCAGGCTCAGCCCCTTTGGAGGTGAAATCGAGAGAACACCGGCTTGCCACGGAGAAGGATACAAGTTATGAGGGTGAACTCTAGACTGTGTAATCGAGGGGGAAAGCATGTTCCTAACACAGATCACTGGCGTGCTTTTCCATTCAGGTAGCTCAGGTCTTTGTGCTGAAAAGATTCAGATTTGCAGAGTGAGAAGAAACAAGAACTTCAGCTGAGGATCCTGCAGATGACCTGGCAGCCAAACCCAAAAAACAAGAGTTCATCAGTTCAAGCTGCAGCTGTATTATGCTCACAGGTGAGCACCATCTTCCTGACCTGTGTTTCTACCCACCTTCCAGACAGGCATGAATTTCTCTGTGAATATTAGCAGTGTACACCTTCCTCGC
>NC_133781.1:481673-487461 GCF_003597395.2 Chelonoidis abingdonii | reverse complement strand
ACTTCAAATCCTGTCCCTAAGATTGTTAAGATATTAGAGACGAGGCTATGGTGCTACTGATTTAGGCGCCAAGTCTTACCTTCAGAAGGGAGTAGGCACTTAGGAGCTCTAAATCCCTTCTGTCTGTAAATGAGATTTTGTCTCCTAAGTGCCTAAATCTTTTTGAAATGAGACATTGAGTCGAATGTCTTAGGTGTTAGCAATTTCAGCAGCACTCAATGCCTGCTCAATACTTTTAAAAAATCGGGGCCTCCTCTCCCACTGGGAAACTATGGCTTGGATATTCATCCACCATTCTCTGGGCCTCATGAAGTGATCATTACTTCTGTGACTTCCTCCGTGCTAAAGGCTGGCCTGGCCAACACATCCCCAGATGCCGCGCAATCACTAGTATGGCAACAGCGAGCATGTCATCCGTATAGCAACGGTCGGAGCAGCGCCCTTGGCTTCTGTGGCTGACAAGGGGAGAGACACTGAGTAGTGCAACAGCAGGAGGCTGTGTCTTCATGGAGCATGATCTTAGCGTATATAGAAGCTCCCGAGACGCATCTGGAGATATGCCTCGAAGCAGGGGTGTCAGCCTTACTCGCGCCACGCTGGTTCCTTCTCACCTCATCATGGTCGCACTATTCTAGCTGCTCTGCTAGCATTATGTACTTTACAACTCATACATCAGCTAGTACCATGGACTGGGACAGGCTTGCCCCTTTCCTCTAGTCTACACAGTGATAATGACCATAGCAAGCCCAAATCATCTACAGCTTGAAGGGGCAAGGAGGTAAAGGGGCTGTGCTGACTGTGGAAAACCTTGCAGAGAGAAATTGTTCTTTTGCTAAGAATATCACTCCGGTTGGCCTTTAATAAGGTACCCTCATTGGGTTGCATACAATGTAAAACAGGATTGTATTGATACTAGTCATACCACTAATATTTTTTTTTCATAAGAAGGTAAAAAGGACCAAAGATATAGTTATGTATTATACAAATTGATCAACTCTGTTGTTTACAAAACTGGTTGATTTCCAATGATTTGATTTTCAATGGGAATACATTTTTGATTTATTTTCAGACATTACCGTGTTTTCTTATCCTGTTCAAAACTTAGAGAAAATCAGTTTTGGATTTCCTCTCTGCCCTTTTTTTAACAGTTTCCTGCTTTTTTTCCCACTGGGGGTTAAAGAATGAGAGAGGAGGAGAAAAGGGGTGCGGGGGTGAGAAATCAAAAAAAAACAGAAATTTCAGAAACACCATGACTTTAGAGGTTTGTGAAAAACAAAATGGAAAAGATATAGCGATGCAAAATAAATACACTCTTTGAAAATCTAAGCTAGAATTGCTTTTAGGCCAGCAGTACTGGTATGTGTTCTGTAACAAGCATCGGCCACAGTGGGAACCCTGATCTCTCTTAGCATGGTTTGAGCTCTTGGTTGCTCCTTTAATCAGCAGTAAAAGTAATAATCTGGAAGACAGTGAAATTATCTGTCTGCATTTTCTCAGGGTTCTCGGCTGCAAGTGGTGTGATTGCTGGTGGCGATCTAGGAGCACACAATGCTAGGTGCTCTTGTCGTGTAGTTTGATCCTCCCATGGTTAGGGCAAACAGACTTTTGTACATTTTTTGTAAATAAACAAGATTGCATCAAAGACACAGGCTCCACGCAAAATGTCTGAACTGGAAACAATCTGCAAGACCTTGATTTTTGGCTAACTGCTCAGGACAAAAGAATAATATTTTAGAGCTGTCATTAATCCAATTAACTCAGACAAATAAGTCAATTAAAATAATCCTATAACACGTCTTAATCATCAAATGTTAAGAATAATAGATTATCCACGTTATATTTTATTATAGAAGTGATGGAAAGTTTTTCTAACATTTCAAATATATTGATTTAAATTGCAACATATTAAATACCAAAGTCAATTGTGCTCCATTGTTTATATTATTATTAATTTAGTATTAATGATTTAAATTATAGTACTAAATAGTTAAACCTGCCACTGACTTCTATTTTTATATTTAACACTATTCTCTTGTGATTGTGATTTTTTTATTCCTCATGATTAAGGACCACAATACTGTTTTGTAATTAGTGCAGCCTAAGATAAAAATCCGCCATACCTCTTGCGCTTGTTCTGATAGAACAATTACGATCCCAGAACTCGAGTATAAACGCAGCAGCTGAGTCCACGAGGCCATGTTTCAAGAGATAGTACAAATATTTTCCTGAGCTTCAGTTGTTCTTTGTTGAGTATGACACTGATGGATAGCTCTATTTTTATGCCGCAGTAAAGAAATCCAAGAAAACATATCTCCATCAGCACTTCGGAGGTTCAACCAGCGCGCCTACCTGGCTTACTGTCTTCGTCCAGCTGAAGATCCCCTAGATAATTTTCAATTATAGAGAGTATATTTTATTATTTTGTGTACAATATGAGTGTCAGTCATTGGGAGCCTTTATAGTGTCATGGGATCAAGAACAATCCACATTAGTTAGGCTGGCTGAGGGGTGCTCCAGGCGTTAATCAAAAACCAGATGACCAGAACACGGATATCAAGATGAGACCCAGCAAGGGGAGGGTACAGCACAACATACTCGGTCCTATCAACAGAGGAGTCGAATAGTGGTATTCTCGACGAACACCCAGGCCAGCCTAGTTGTTGTCAAGTTTTTTTTGTGCACATCACTGGCAAAGGGAGATCGTTTTAGAGGTGGACTTTGAATGGATAATGAGTATCGTTTTTGGAAGGTGTTTATTGGGAGCACATCTCCCAGAAAATATAAGATCGAAACGTTCCTTTCCAACAACAGTATTAGACATCTCCGTTTCCCCCCGCCCCCCCCCCCCCCCTCCCCCCCCAACACATTCATTCCCTCCTACCACAGGAAAACAACCCTGATTGCCAGAATAACTATCAACGCGTGACATGATCACCGGCCCCATAATCTTGCGCGTGGCATCGCTATTAGACAACCCTACGACTGCTACCCCGTCATTGATGCCTCGCCTTCAGATCTTTTTTCTACCAATACTTATTTTTTTTTTTTTTTTTCATTTCCTCCTTTTTTCAAAATATTCCAAATTGGCCGCCAGATAAAAGAATAGTGTAATTTTTTTAAAAATTATAATAATAAGTTAAATTTTAAGCGAATACCCGGATCCCAGATCCTACCCCCAACGACAGGTAATCTCCTTATTTCAGTTACCCCCCGCAAGAACTAGGACATGTAGTCATACCAGACCGTTGAAGGGCTGAATTGTTTGGGGCAAGCCCCCTCCAACCACAGGACACAGCCTTCCTTCTATCTCCAAATACAAGCACCCCAAGACACTGAGTAAAGGAGTAGAACTGTCAGCTGAGTAGTCAGTATCAGGCTGTATCCTCCATGAAACCAGCCACTAGAGGATGACAGCACCTAGGAGACCATCGTGGTTGCACTGGATTGATAAATAGGGCTGCCAGAAAATGAGGAATTCTTTTTGTGAAAAACAGAGGTTCAATTTGTTTTCGTCACACTGGCAATGAAAAAGAGCCTTTCAAAAGAAAGAGTTAGATACACCACAGATAGCACAGTGGTTAGGGCACTTCACTGACGGTGTGAGAGGTCAACGTTCAAGTTCCTGCTCTTCCAGAGTGAGAGGAAGAACTTGAAAGAAGGTCTCCCACATCACAAGATGAATAACTCTAACCACAGGCCACTGATATTCGGGATAAGCCTGCCCTCTTTCTTACCAGAAATCCATCTGGCCCTGAAATAACCATTCTCAGCCTTCCACTTGAAACTATCACTGAATACTGAATATGGCTTCTGCAAACATTTTGGTCGGTGAAAGGTATTTTTAAATGAAAAGTGTTTTTCTAACATTTTTTGTTCAGTTTGATTGAGAAGGGCCCTCAAACACAGGAGACCTAGTTTCTGCTCCCCTAACTGGGAAACTTTTCAATTGCCATATGGCAAAATGTCGTGTTTGGATTTTATCATTTCAGTGTGTTTTGTTCTGGGTTTTATATTATTATTGAAATAGCAATTGGATATTATATATATTTAATATTTACATTATAGTAAATAATGTTTTTTGGACTTTTCAAAAATGACACATTTCTACCTACAAAATGAATGAACAAAAATTCCCTGATCTGGAGCAAACATTTTATCTGAATAATCATTCTCAGGAAATTTTGAATTTCATCCAATTGGAGGAAAACAATATTTCTGTTTTTTTCCGTGGATGGAAAGTCTGTGTTGCGAACATCTGTAAGCATTGACGCTGAGCTTGCCCAGATAGGACACGGCAATAGAAATCACATCTGGCATCTGGGCTAACGTTCCATCCATGGAAGGCGGGTACTCTAACAGAATGGGGAGCCTCCTGAGATTCCCGCTCCTATATCCACCATCACCTCATTTTTTGCTGGTGACCTCCTTCATGTTCTCACACATCACTCCCTCTACTCACTTGCTGACAGCAAAAGCCAGAGGCTCCATCTCCATCCCAGGCCACTGTTTTACCCCTCAGGTGCTCAGCTCCTCAGGGGACAAGGGAATGTGGCCTCTCAGAAATGCCAAAGCAGGATATTTGGAGCTACAGCTGCCCAGCTCTGGTATGAAGACCCTGGATCAACACACATGCTATACATACTGATACCCCACCAAGCAAGGAAAGACCGTGTCAATTATACAGCAGTTCCCTCTCCTGTCTGTGCCGCACACCCAGGGCCGGTGCTACCGTTTAGGCAGCCTCAGGCAATTTGCCCTAGGAAGGGCGCCAGGATTATTCGGGGGGTGGCATTTTGCCGGGGGGGTGGCAGGCAGCTCCGGTTGACCTGCCGCAGGCATGCCGGCGGACAGTCGGCTGCTCGCGCTGCTCCGGTGGACCACCCGCAGGCAGTGATTGATTCACAGATTCCAAGGCCAGAAGGGACCATTGTGATCATCTTGTCTGACCTCCTGCATAGCATGTGCCACCTCACTTCCACAACTTGATTCCTGTTTGAACAAATAGTCTGCAAATAGTCTGGAGGTTAGTCTTGGTCAATTCTTGGCCTCAACTTCTTTCTGTGGCAATGAGTTCCACCTTTGCTGGTGTTGCTGGTGTTGTTGTGTTTTGGTTTATGAAACTTTTGGAAATTTGGAAATTTGAAATTCTATTGTGCCCCTCTTTGTGACCTTGAACATAGACACACACACTTATTCTTTCCCTTTCTCCACTCTGTAACTTGTGAAAATGTTTCTCACTTTCCCCAAGTTCAGAGGGAGCTCCCCAGGGTGAGCTATGTCCATCTCTAATTCATCTTGTGGTGCCTCAAAGGGCCATGTGCACAGGGCTGGCTTCACTCACCTGCCAAATTGCAGCCACCTCTGGGTGGAGAACAGCAGCTGTTCTGGGATTAGAGGAGAAGGAGAATCCTCTGGCTCACTTAATCATTTTCCTGCTGTTGGGGACCCCGCTCCCCAATACTGGCACACGGTTCGTTGTCTGACCGCGAGAGTGACAGGCAACACCAGCAAGGTCCAATCAAAAGCTCTTTATTGACAAGTGCACGCATCAATAGAGAGCAGCTCGTCTCCAGAGAGAACCACCTTGCTTCTTTACAACTAGCATATGATTTTATAGACAATTCCGTCGAGTCACAAATTATTCATTTAGCAGTCCAACCCCCTTTTACTAATTACTGAAACCCAAAATCTTCATTATGTATATATTTTTTGTTAAAACTAATTGATTAATATGAATAATACTGCCTTAACAATTACTACAAACAAGAATGATATGATTTATGTGAGT
>NC_133781.1:480188-481573 GCF_003597395.2 Chelonoidis abingdonii | reverse complement strand
TGGGCTATCCCGAATGCCTAGTCCCTGATGTTAGTGACATTTACAACCCATCACTCTCCTCAAGGCCCCTTTCACTTCCGCATTCCACAGCATGTAGATAATGGGGTGCAGCATGGGGGTGAGGACCCCATACAGCACGGCCACCAGCCTGTCCCAATCCAGTGAGACGTGGTTTGATGAGGGGCGTATGTATGTGACGATGGTCATGCCATAGAACAAACACACCACTGCGAGGTGGGAGGTGCAGGTGGAGAAGGCCTTGTGCTTACCTTTAACTGACTGGATCTTCAGGATGGCCAAGATGATCTGGATGTAGGAGAACAGGGTGACCAGGAAGGCCCCCATGCTGAATATCCCTATGCGATGGGGGTCACCAACTTTGTGAGGTATGTGGAAGTGCAGGATAAAGCCAGCACTGGGGGAATGTCACAGTAATATTGGTTGACTTTAATGGAGTGGCAGAAAGACAGGGAGAAGGTAAGCTGTGAGCGAGGAACCCAGTGACCCATGTCCTGGGCATCTTCAGAATGCAGAGTCTCTGGTTCATAATTGCCACACACCACAAAGGGTTACATATGCCCACATATTAATCATAGGCCATTACTGACAAGAAGAAAACCTCCGTCCCTTCTAGAGTCACCAGACAGAGAGCTGCAACAGCAGCCAGTGAAGGAAATTGTGTTACAGCTTTCGGTCCTGCATTTTGGGCATGGTAGCACTGGGGCAGCAGATGTCTAACAAGGACAGGTTGCTGAGGAAGAAGTACATGGATTTGTGCAGCTTAGTCTCAGTTCCTATGGCTATAAAGATGAGGCCATTGCCAGAAAGGGTTATAAGGTAGATCAACAGAAAGGCAACAAAAAGGGAGATGTGAATGGCTGGATGATTGAAAAGTCCCATGAGGATGAATTTGGTCACTTTCGTCCCATTGTCCATTTCTCTGCTTGAAGAGGAGCTCTCCTGCAAGGGGTTAAATGAAAGCGATTTCATTTTGTGAAATTCTATGCATGGGAATAATGGATGGTCTTAGTGTTAAGGCAAAGGAGTGGGATACAGATCTTGGTTCTTCTACAGAGGCCTGTGCCTATCTGTTTCCCCCTAATAATAAATGTTTTCAGATTAATACATTTTGGGTTGTTTTTTTTTAAACCAAATTGAAACACTTCATTTTCTGTAGGTTAGACGTTAAACTCTCTCCACCTGAGCTACTTCAGTGATTCATGGGAGTCGTAGTGTGAGTGCTTCATGCTCCCATTTTCCTCTCTGAGTTGGACTCCCTGGCTGAATTACATCTCATCTGATGTGCTGCAATGAAGGCATAAACAAGGGAATCTTGAGTAGCCGTAGAGAGGTTATTTTACCTCTATGTTTGGAACTGGTCCATG
>NC_133781.1:461014-480088 GCF_003597395.2 Chelonoidis abingdonii | reverse complement strand
ATACTTCAGTAGAAGCTAAATTAGTTTGGCTTCCTCTTAAATTACAGAAGAATCTGTCTGATTTGCATTCTCTTGGCCTGCTCAGATTCTCCTGTGGTCTGTGTATGGTTTCCCAGTGTGATCCAGCATTCAAACTGGTTTCAGTGCTCCCCAAGTACAGAAGCTACAGCCTTTAAACATTGACTTAATGTCCATTGGCTTTGTCTGCACTATGAGCTAGAGGTGGGATTCCCAGTTCCTGGAGCTAGCATTCCAAAATTAGCAGTGTAGCAGTAGTTCAATGGCAGCAGTGAGTGGAGGCACAGACTAGTTTTACTGAATGAAATTTGCATGACCTTCCATAGGTTTGGCACACCTAGCCCATGCCAACATATATGCCAGTCCTGTACTACAGCAGCTACATTACTATTTTGAGTCAGCTACCTCAAGAGAGCTACCGTGAGTATGTCTGTGTGAGCTGGGAATCACACCCTAGCTGACTGTGAGACACACACAAAATGTAAAGTGTTAGGCAAGTATTGGAAAAAGCCTCTTCCCACAGCCCAACAGACCTTTGGGTAAAAATCCTTTCCATTATATGGTACTAAAGCATCACATAATAGAGAAGAAAAAAATTTTACTGAAAAACTACGAGTGACCAAAGGATGGTACCATGTGTTTATAGATTTACACCAGGTTTGACTTACTGCATCATTGGTGCTGTGGATATGGCTTCACCAGTGTGCTACATAGAGGAACAGTACCATGGTACATTGATTTTGTGAGGGTCAACAGTTGTATTGCAGACTGGCATTCTGTAGAATCAAGGATGTGACAGTTATGCTTTCAGTTATGCTTTAGAGTATTTAATGTTAGAATAGATATTGATGATGTGACGGGGTGCAACCTGAGACTTGGAACAGCTGTGCCCCTGAATTCACCAGCCTGGGTGTGTCTCAAAATACTCTGCTCAAGCAGCAAACCTCTCTCCAGGGCTGTTATCATGCAGTCCAGCAGCATGTGAAGTCCACATCCAGCTAGATTGCATGAATGCTCTTAGAGCCACTCATGAAATCTCAGAAGAAAGCACCAACAGATCCCTAGCCTTGTATCTCACAGATAACTGTCTTGCACTGCTCAGGTCATTCTCGAACAATTAAATGTATTAATTGATCTGACACTTCTTTAAGGGAGTGACATGGACAGCCTTTGCAAACCTGAGTAGATTTACCAACACTTCACACAAACTCACTAGTAAGAATAAACATAAAATAGTTTACTGACTGCAAAAGATAGATTTTAAGTATTAAAGTAGTAGCGTATAGATCAAAGTTAGTTTAAGAAATCACAATAAAATCGCAGCTGGGTTCTATAACTGACAAGATTTGAATCAAGAATGTCTCACCCTGATAGATCATACAAAATGTTCTTTAGTATGCAGGCTAGAAATCCTTTCAGCCTGAGCCCCCTCTCCCAGTTCAGAGTCTTTGTTTTCCAATGTTCCTTCAGGTGTTATGAGTTAGGCTCTCTCTTTTTGAGATTAAGTATGTGTGCAGGGCTCTTGTAGGAGCTGTCCAACAAGTACCAAAGGGTTTTCCTCTGGTTTCCAGTTCATCACATCCCAGCTCAGACCAAGGTCTTCGCCTGATTCTGAGTCATTGTTTTCTCCAGTTTGACTCTTTAAAAAGACCTTGACTAGGTAATCAGCCAGACTATGGCTATCTGCTCAAAGTGTAGCTTCAAAAGGGATGGATTCTAGTGGGTCATTTGCATAATCTTGACCCCCATGTATTTCCTTGCAAATCCACTTCTTATGTATTATCCCCAAAAGTGCTTTGAAGTCCTCAATATGTCCCAGCAATTGCCTTCCTTTTAAAGAAGTTCCCCACAATCCTACAATAGTACACAAACATCTGCATTTTTAATACAATGAACTCCAAAGAGATGAAACATAATTCAATCATGTTTGTCTAGGATGTTACAGGACCTTATCATATCTGTCACAAGGCCACTCTTGTAATATAGTGTCGGAACCTCTTGCTGCGCTTACTCAACTCCCATCTTTTTACAGCCTTACTCCCATCTATATGGGGTTGACTGTTCGCATCCTTCTTTTCCGTTCCAGTCTATCTTGAATGCTATTCTTTGGAAACGCTACAGCTAATTGTATTCTTTAGTATGACATCCATCCATCTAGTTCTGGGTCTGTCAACCATTCCCTTACCATTCATTTCTAAGTTGAACTCCCTGTTTCCTATATAGTCTTCTGATTTTCTTTTCACATGGCCTAACCATCTATTCTAGGACTCCCTCAGCTTTTCTATAACTTTTACCATCTTCACATTTCCCTTACTTCATTCATTCCAAACATGGTCCAGCCATGTAACTCCAAGCACCCATGTTTACATTTTCATTTCCATTGTATTCAAGATCTGCTCCTGTTTGTTCCTCAGTGCCCAGAATTCAGAGCCCTCTGAAAGTGCAGGCCTAATTAACATCTTGCAGATCTCACTTTTCAGTTTGGTAGGTTTAGTGAAAATACAAATGCTCATATAAATAGGTATATAACACCCAATCCAGCAAAAGCTTTTATTCCTGTGAATGATGTAAACATGAATAATTTTATTGAAATTAAGTGAGAGTACAGACTATTAGCATGAGTGTAAATCTTTCTGCAGATTTGAGACTATGACGGATTAGATCACAGAAACCCTCTGGCAGCTGCCACCTAATACGCCAAGACTACTTCTACCCCTGTCTTCTCCGCCAGCCTGGGACCCCAGCACCTTGTCTTGCTGAGCCAGACACACCCGTCTGCTCTAACACAGACCCAGAGTCTGAATTATTTGCCCCAAAACTGCAGGTTTACCTGAAAGCAGCTTTCAGAAGTGTTCCTGCCTTTAACACTCAGATGCCCAACTCCCAATGGAGTCTAAACCCAAATAAATCCATTTTACCCTGTATAAAGCTTATACAGGGAAAACTCATAAATTGTTCACCTTCTATAACACTGATAAAGAGATATGCATGGCTGTTTGCCCACCCAGATATTAACACATTCTCTGAGTTAATTAATAAGTAAAACGTGAGTTTATTAAATACAGACAGTAGGATTTAAGTGGTTCCAAGTAGTAACAGACAAAACAAAATCACCAAGCAAAATAAAATAAAACCCGCAAATCTATGTCTAATCAAACTGAATGCAGATAATCTCACCCTCAGAGATGCTTCAGTAAGTTTTTTCCTCATATTGGATACCTTCCAGGCCTGGGCACAATTCTTTCCCCTGGTTTAGCTCTTGTTCCAGCTCAAGTGGTAGCTAGGGGATTCTTCATGATGGCCCCACTTTTTTCTGTTCTACCCACTTATATATCTTTTGCACAAGGCGGGAATCCTTTGCCCCTCTGGGTTCCCATCCCTCCTCACAATGGAAAAACACCAGGTTAAAGATGGATTCCAGTTCATGTGCCATTATCACATGTCACTGTAAGACCCCAAGTCTTCATTCCTCCCAGCCTGGCTCACAGGAAGGCTTGCCTACAAATAGAGCCATCTACTGTCAATTGTCCTGGTTAATGGGAGCCATTAACATTCTAAACCACCATTAATGGCCCACACTTTGCATAATTACAATAGGCCCTCAGAGTTATATTTCATATTTCTAGTTTCAGATACAAGAGTGATACCTTTATACAAATAAGATGACCACACTCAGTAGACAATAAGCTTTGTAACAATACCTTTTGCATGAAGCATATTCCAATTACTTTATATTCACCCATTAGCATATTTTTATAAAATCATATAGACTGCATCGTCACAGGGATCGTACATAATGTAGATTAGTTTCAGGTGTTCTATAAGTGGAAGTTTCGTAAGCCTCAGTTGGAGGTCTGAATGCAGACAGGCTGTAGGAGTATGTCCATTTAGTCTAAACATTCAGTCCATGCAGTATCATGTTTCTAGATCAGACAAGATTCACAAAAAACAGAGAAACGAAGAAATCCATTCAGTGGAGACCTCCTCTCTTTCTTACTGTAGGATTTTCGTAAGGTGAGGGTGATGGTTTGGACCGAGTGACTCTTGGGAGGGTGTTCTTTGCATGTACTGATGGAATGAAGATGACAAAATTAGACAGTGGAACTTTTTTTGCTACACATTACATTTTTTATCTTAATGTAGCGAAATTCAGAAAAGGTTTAGATACAAATATTTTGGGTTATTATAATTAATTCTGAAAACATATTCTAAAGGGATATTAAACATGTTTCAGACATTAAGCCAATGTCTATTTATATATAATTATACTGTGAGGAGCTGAATATACCACAGCTCTCTACTGTGAAACTTTCTGATCATCTGGTTCTAATCACTGTCAGAAACAGGATACTGAGCTAGATATGGCCCTCAGCTTGGACTCAGTTCTTATGTTCCCATCACACAGAGTGTCAGAATTGAGCAGTTTTCTTCAGCAACATCTGTGACTCACAAAGATCCCAAAGTAGTTTCTGTGTATTAATTCGGAGCTATAGACAGGCCCAAAGTGTCCATATAACTCAGTCAATGTCCCACATTAAACTGTTTTAAACAAGGTTCAGAGTTTGGTATGCAGAGACATCACTCTTCTTAGTACCTTGGCAAACATACCATTAAAAATCCCATTTTATAAACTTTTATTAAAGATACAGACGAGGCGGCAAAACAGTTAAAGCATTTGAAATGTAAAATATTAAATCAGGCTTTCCTTTTAACTTCACTTGTTCCTTTTTTCTTACACTGAAGGCAATTTTTTTTAAAAAAAAGAATTAGATAAATTCATGTAGGATAGGTCCATTAATGGCTTTTAGTCCAGATGACCGGAGAGGCAACCCCCTGCTCTAGATGTCTCTAAACCTCTGACTGCCAGAAGCTGGGACTGGACAACGGGGGATGGATCACTCAATAATTGCCTGTTTTGTTCATTTTTCCCTCTGAAGAATCTGGCACTGGCCCCTGTCAGAAGCAGGATACTGTTTAAGATGGACCATTGGTCTGATTGACCATCTGACCTGGAATGGTCTACCATTTGTTATTGTGTCCTAACATCATGATAGATGATTCCTTAACCAATGGGAGAGGATAAGGAGAAGGATGCGTTCTAAACCCCACCTCTGTCAGAGTTCAGTCCCCATGTTCCTTGGAGTAAAACACCTCCTTGTGTTTAGAGGGTTCCCAGGTGGGAATCCTCTAACTGCACCTAAGGCATTTTTTAACAAAAAACTGGGGTGGGAAAAGGAAGAAGGAATTAGAAGGAGGAGACCACTCAACTTTTATCCCAATGGTCAGCGTAATCACCTTAGATGTGGGAGGGCCTCTCTTCAAGTGCGTGATAAAGAGATAGGATTTAAACAGGGGATCTCTCCCCACCCATGTGAATACCCTAACCATGGGGATATGGGATATGCTTATGGGGGTCTCTCTATTACTCTACTGTTCAAACCTAAGTTCTTTTGTGGATCTAGTCCTACCTGAGAAATAAAGCTATTGGCTCCACTATTTATTATAATTCATTATTGAAAAAAAAATTCATTAGATTTTAGTAGGGTAAAGTACAATAAGATAACTATTTAATATTGGTTGTTTCAACAAATTAGTCAAAAACAAACCCCTGAGAAATCAATAGATAAAGAGATTTTTATAAAATTGGCCAAATGCTTAGCTGGTGTAAATTAGCCATAGCTCCCCTGAAGTCAGTGGGCCAGATTAAACAGATATGGGAAAAGGAGAGAGAGAGAGAAATGTGTGAATGACTCTAAGGCCTGATGCTCAGAGCACTCACTATGGATGTAGGAGACCCAAGGTCCAGGCCCCTGTGCTCCAGTGACTCTTATACAACTTGTCCCACATACTTCAATGGAGTCACAGTGTGACCATCAGTTACCTGACTTGAGAATGTCTCAAACACAAGTTAGCCACAGTTCTCTGCTGTTGGATTTAAAAATATATATATATTTAATTTAAGATCATCAGCACTACTTGAGAAACTTCAATTTCCCCAACATTTTCCCTAGTACTATTTTCACCTCCTTGTTTTTCAGGCTGTAGATGATGGGGTTTAACATGGGGGTCAAGATACTGTACTGGATGGAGAATATCTCATCCAGAACCACAGAGGAGACTGAGCTGGGTTTTGTGTACTGGAGAAAACCTGTCAGGTACAACAAGCCAACCACAATCAGGTGGGAGTTGCAGGTGGAGAAGGCTTTATGCCTCCCCTCTGCAGAGCGTATCCTCAGGATGGTGGAGATGATGTAAATGTAGGAGATCAGGGTGAGGAGGAAAGAGCTTGACCCAAATATCACAACAGAGGTAAGAAGCACCACTTGATTGGTGAGGGTGTCAATGCAGGATCGTTGTAATAGAGGAGGGAGTTCACAGCTGAAATGGTTGATTTTATTGGGCCCACAGAAACTCAACTTGGAGGTAAAAACAGTGTTAAGCAGGGCATGGAAGAAACCTATTGTCCATGCTCCACTCACCAGCTGAACACAGATCCCTTTGCTCATTCTTTCCATGTAACGCAATGGGTCACAGATGGCAGCGTAGCAGTCATAAGCCATCGCTGAGAGAATGAAAATTTCAGCACCAATCGAGAAGAGGATGAAAAAGGTCTGGACAATGCAGCCATTGACAGGAATAGTTTTGTGCTCTACTAGGAAGTTCATCAGCATATTAGGCACTGTGACTGAGGAATAGCAGATATCAACAAAGGATAAATGGAAGAGAAAGAAGTACATTGGGGTATTAAGATGGGAATCAGCTCTTATCACCACCATGATCACTATGTTTCCACCCAGAGTGATTAGGTAAATAACTAAAAACATTGAGAAGAGGAAAATCTGCATCTGTGGGTCACTGGAAAGTTTCCGGAGAATAAATTCAGTCACTGTGGTTTGATTTTCCATTGATATTTATTTGGGAAAACTGTAACCTGTAAGACCAATAAATAAATAAATTTAATTTTACACAACATAAGTGAACTAAAATGTCATGCGGACATTATCTGTTCAGCTGGATGAATGCAAAGAGAGCCCTATTCTATCCTATAGAATATATATATTTAAATAGATTTTAAGATTTTAAGATTTAGAGAAATAGACAGCAACGAACTGGTTGGAATTTGTGTGTTTTACAGAGACAAAATATGCCAGATAGGGGCCAAAGTCCTCTTGTGTAACTGCCATTTTAAGCACCTAAACTGCAGAATCAGGCCCGACAGATATTCACAAAATCCCTGCCAGGCTAGGACTAAGGGACAGCCTGATGTGGGCCTCGCTTAGCGTCTCCTGTTGAATCTATTCCACTGTGGTTAAATAAAGTCATTGAAGAAAGGGGACTTGATCTCCTGCATCCAGGGTGAGGGCCCTAACAAGCAGACAATAAAGTCCTTTGCTCACTTGCTGTTTCTCTCTGGCCTAATAACTCTTGCATCTGTCCCTCTAACATTAGCACAGATACAGCTGTTTTTTCTCCAGTTGGGGATCTGGCCCCTTTACTCCAATGGAGCTATGGCTGAGTCACACCCACTGGGGATCTGGCCAATTCTAGAAGTACCTCTTTCTCTATTACATTTTGTAATTTTTGTACAGCAGTGGTTTTTGGCCTTTTTTCATTTGTGGACCCCTAAAAAATTTGAATGGAGATTCCAACCCCTTTGAAAATTTTAGACGGGGTCTACATACCTCCAGACCACAGGTTCAAAACCACTGTTGTAGAGTATTTAATATCTATAGTATATAATTGGATTCATCCCTATCATGATATCTAGGATTTCTATAATAAATAAATAAACAAACAAACCCCAGGACTTAGAAATACTGGTTTAAGACCCAGCATATTGTATAGAAGGACAACTCAACCAAAAAGAGAGAATACAGGCAACTTGATAATTATTCTGAATGCCACAGAGGGGGCCTCCGAAGAGCTTAGGTGTATGACAGGTTCCTCCATTTGCAAAGTGTATTGTGTGGAAGCAGGTAACCTCAGGTGGACATCATGCAGCTGTCCAAACTATCCAAGGAAACCAGAGATAGTTTTCAAAAAAAGAGTGAAAAGGACTCAGTGCAAACCAAGACTAAGGCTGGATTTTGGCAAAACCAGAACCTAGAGCTGGAGAAAAATGAATGCTCTAATAGTGGAAGGAAAGAAAAACCGAGAAAATAATGACGGAACATATACTCACTAGACAACAGAGCTTAATTGCAAAGAGGAATATTTACAGAAATGGAGATTGAAAGCCTAAAAAGGGAGATGAGTCATGTTGATCCACCTGCAAATATTTTGGTAGAAACAAATAATACAGGAGTAACAGAAACTACAAATGGAAGAGAAATTGAGGATTAATATGAGTATAGCAGCTCCCAAAGAAAGTACAGGAAATATGGAGGATGTATTGATTTATATTATATTATATTTTAAGAGCAGCACACAGCCTGGAGATGAAATATCAGCTGAAGGAAAAGATGTGAGAGTTATGAAGGAACAATGTAAAGAGAAGCTCATCACTTAGTGTCAGGGACTCGAAAGATTTCCCACAAAGTTCTTAGTATCAAGAGTAGTGTCACTTCAGAGACCCTAGAAGATTTTGATCTGATTAATGTTAAAAGCATAACAGGAAAACTAGAAAGCAAATAAATGATGTGTGAGAGTTTCAGCACTACTGGAAGGAAATCTGGTCTGATGATGTACAATATAATCAGACAGCAGACTGGATTAAAAAAGTGAGAAAAAATTAGAAAGCCACTGCACAGAGGAATACACAAATACCAAATAAAGAAAAAGATGAAGTACTGAGAAGAATAAAAATTGGAAAGCCACCCAGACTAGATGGGATGCATGGATTCTGGCTGAAATGCCTTACAACAGAGATAGATTTTTTGCTTGAACAACTTAATAAATGTCTGAAGAACAGATTTCCAAGATGGATAGTAACAGAGACAACATTCCTGGTATCAAAACAATAAAGGGAGGAGGAGTAAATGGCTGCAGTTATCTATAAATTATAGACCAAACACAGTTGGTTGACCAACTACATGGAAATATCTATCAACCAATCTGGCAAAGAAGATCTGGATAGAGCTAGCTTGCAATGGAATGCTGCCTTCTGAGCAAAAAACTCAGTAAATATAAGAGGGACAAAAGACCAACTCAAGCTTTCCAGGAGGATCAGAGAAAAAGTTAGATGGTCTCATTCTTTGTTTTGTATCTTTTGTGATCCACGAATGTGGGACTCTCCACACAAGGAAAGTGTCCAAGGTTCATGCAAAAATCATCTCCTTTCTACAGCAATCTATGCTTAACTGGAACACTTGACCCTATGTATAAGGGACACGTCGTTGAGTTCCAAATTAAAAGAGAAATATTTGAAGTGGATTCCTTAGCACCAGTGCCATTTGTTGTAGCGATGCTGCTGCTGATATGGATGCTTGTTGAGATAAATTGTGATTGTCATATTAGCAAAGATCAACAACTAGTTGATTTGTTAGACATAGTCAAGCTGAAACTACAGGAAAAGTCATAAAAAGGAGCTACAGAGATTGATGATGTGTGGGAAAGTTTGTTGAAGATATAAAGCTACAGGATGGGTTTGCTAAGTGTGTGTCAGCATCTGTAAAGATGGCCAGACTGGAACAATCTGATGACATACAAGTTACAATGAAGGAACTATCCATGATATCTCAGTCTGATCCCTACAGATATCCTGGAATGAGGGAAATTGTCAGAGATACTAGAGATACTACATAAGAAACTGAAAAAAAAGTGAGGAAAGTATATTACAGATGTATAGAAACTACTCTATGGACAAAACTCAAGTCTAAGAATTTGATCTGAGCCATTAGAATGTGCGGGATGCCAGTCGTACAGAGCATTGCTGGAGTGCTCAAGTGGAATCAAGAGGAGAAGAAAAAAATTTACATCCAAAGAATACAACTACTGGTGATGCCTAGCGTACTGCATAGCAATCAAGCATTGACAGGAACATACATCCCACGATGTGATGAAGGAAAACTCTGCTATCTGTGGAAGAAGCTATTAGTAATGAAGACTATAATATCAAAATATGAGGAGTCAACCTCAGTAAAGATCATCTGGTTACAATAAGAAGCCATGACTGAGCTGCATCCAAACCCATGAAAGCATGAAAGAAAGGAGAAAGCAAATTGCTGAAAAATAAATAATTAAATAAATAACTAAAAGGCTTGAAATATTTACACTGAAAGCAATCCATTGACAGTGGTTAATACAGATCAAACCTGTTGGTGACAGAAGATTAATAAACTAATGGCTTGCAGAAGGATCTCTCAAAAAGAGAGACAGAGCCTCATTATGAGGGGACAACTAAAGTCGTTAAGGCTTTACAATGTAGCAAGTAAAATGGACTGACAGAACTATTCCCTGAGCCACAGAATGTGTTGTAAAAAGGAAGAGGTGGTAAACCATGTGTTGAGCAACTGCTAGAGCCTATATGGGAGAGAATATCTGAACAGACACACTGAGGTTGCCAAGTGTCTGCACTGGTGACTGTGCAAATCCATACTTGCCACAAACTATGTTCTATTACGAACACCAAAGTGGAAGCGCTCTAGAGAATGAAGAGGGTAAGATTTACGGTATCTGGCAATTGTCACAGACCAAATGGTGTGGTCAAACAGGCCACATATAGTTGTAGAAAAGACAACAAACAAGCCCATGTTAATTGATGTTGCAGAGCCAGCAGACAGAAACACAAAAAAGAAACAACGAGAGAAGTTGGGGGAATATGAAGAACTCTGCCTTGAAGGGGAACAGTTATGACAAACTAGAACATAGACAACCCCAGCAGGGCATGAACAAGCAGCTCAAGAATGTGTTAGGAATGGGAGACGTCATGGCTAGTGACAACCAGAAGACAACGCTCTTAGGCACTGTGATAACATGAAGGAAAATCAAAGGAGCCTGAATGAATTTGAGTACCTGAAATGCAGGAATACTGAAGAGGGTTTAATAAGACTCCTGACTACCGAAACCTACAGAGTCTTTTCAGCCAGTATTTATTGGTGACTTGCGGGGATACATTTTAGACAACAGCTTTCTTCTTTTTAAGCTTAAAGGTTTAGTATGTTGTGAAAGCTATTTCTTTCTTTTTTTCTAAAATCCACCCTATGTGATACTGAGAGAAATTAATAATGATTATAATAAAGGAATGTGCCCGGAAAACTATCTAGGCATGCTGATATAATTTGAAAAATGGTCTGATTGAAAATTAATGGGATTTGTGTCTACAAATCTCTAAAGTTCCTTTGAAAATCTGATCTAATGGGGCTTCTGACTTAGTGTTTTGCAGGTCTGAATATCAGGCTGCTCGTACATAAGAAAATCTGTCCTGCCCTCTTGGAAGTGAGTGGCTATTTTAATATTGATTTTTAGTGGAAATGGAAATGAAGCCAGTGTTCTGTGCAACACCAAATCAATATTTAAACTCAAATGTCTGCCAGAGAGCAACTGAATCTTTTCCCATTATCGGCTCATCAGACTAATGCCCAAGCAAAGAAATCTTACACTAGAAACTGAATGTCACAGGCAGATTCTGTGCAAAGTGAATTACAAACCTAAGTGCCATCTCCAGAGAATCCCTTGCTCCCAACCTCACCACCCCCAAACAAACACACACTATTGCTAACATGCACCAACTGATCTCATTTGTCTCAGAATTGTTGCAAGCAAGTACAGTGAAAAGATGTCACGATTTTGTAGGGTGAGTCCCAATTTTTGGGTCCTGTTATCCACTGCCCCCTTTTCTGATTTTTCAGACTTGCTGTCTGGTCACTCTAAAAGCAAGGGGGAGAGCTGGGTGATTCATATTGTATCTAGTTTGCCAGCCGCGACCTCTGTCCTGTAACTGACAATGTGAGCAGAGTGTTGCATCCCGGCAGAAGTCAATGGGACTCTGCAGAGAAACTCACCCCTAGATAAGTGGACCAGAATCTGGACCTTTCAAATTGAAAGATTAAAATGAATAAGAGTATGAATTAACTCACCTGCCTTTTAAACAGAGACTATAGATATGGAGAGATCATTCTGACTTGTGATTTTCTCTGTTTTCTTAGTCTAATCAATAAGTAGGTAGGTAGACTATCTAGTCTATCTGCATCCGGAATAGAGCGTCTCAAGACATCCAGTAGGTCTATGGATGTGATCCTTGAACCCTTTACCCGGAGCAGTGAACCACTCAAGGTGTGTAGGGTTATCTGTGGTAGTGGAACAAAAAGCCTTTCCTGAGCTGCCTCCAAGACTCAAGCTGATTTCTTGAGAATGGTTTAAATGCTTTTTTGTCCCCCTTGGGACAAGATCCCTGAAGTTCACTCTCTGTAACAAGCTACAAGTAACACTGGGCCAGCACTCTAGCAATTCTCTGTAGTGCCAACAAATGAGAGCAATGAGACTATTCACTTAGCTGAAGATGCATAACTTGGATTGATGTCGCCTCCCCCTCTGCTCCCCTGGCCAGTGTAGATCAGGCTTTAGGCACCGAACTGCCTGGGAGTGGCGGGACTTAGCACTTCTCGTCTTAGCATCTCCCACTAGCTAGTTTAGGTGGTTCCGCACCTACCATGCTGGCTTTTGTGTATCCCTTTCTTAGGTATCTCTCTCTCCCATCCATCATTGCGTAGGCAGCTGGGGGGCCAAGCTCAGGCTTTGTGAAGGGCAGTGATTTTCCCAAGTGCCTAAAACTTAGGCACAGCGACACTCAGCAACTCAATGTCTAAGTTCTTCATGAATCGAGCCCCATGAGTCTATCCAGAAGAGCAGGAAGAATGATGGATCGGGCCCTTAAAGTTTGCTGTTTAAACTTGTGAGTTGTTATTTTGCAATAAGCAAAGCAGCTGGTTAAGAGGCAGATTTCCTGAGGTCAGAAGTCTCCCTCTCAGGCCCATAGAGCACACATCCTGTTTCTGGATCCCCAGCTCCTTCCATTTCACCCGTTACAGATGACCAGGGGGGCCCTGTGAGCTCAGGCCTCTGGTCCAATTGTCCCCTCTTTCCCCACTTCTCATCAGCCTGACCGTCTGTTACCTTTTTTCCCCTCTGAGATCTAAAATTTAACTCTATTTACTTGGTTTTCTTTAATTTCTTAGAATATATATATGTATAATTAACTTTTCCTTGCCAAGGAGATCTTATCTTCTAGGGCAAGGCATAAATCAGGTTCAGTTTTGGCAACGGATCTCTGACACAGTGAACCAAGTGGGAGAGCAGAACTGAGGTGTCCTCATAGGTAAATACAGGTCTCTATAATGAGAGAACTGAGGTGGATGAGGGGGAGAGAGATAGCTGCAAGATGAATGGCAGAATCCATGTCCCACTCCCTGACATCCTGAATGAAGAGGTCATGTAAGAGATTCCAACTTGTCATACACCATCACACAGATCAATGGATCCTTGTTTTCCTCTACTCATTTTCATTCAAACAAAATTAAGTTATAAAGAAGAAAATGCTGCATTATCTCATCTCATTCTTCTTCCACCTTCCTAATGCTGGGTTATACAACACCTACCACCCAGGCATTTTGTGAGTAACAATGAATTAAGCTGCGTGGATCACTTTGAAGATGAAAAGCCCCAGGGCTCCAAACCTGTGCAAGTGAAGTCCATGGGAGTGTTACTATTTAGTATGGTTGGGAATGAATGCTAAAGGCATAAAGGGGCAGTCAGGCACCCAAATCCCTGATAAGTCAATGGGAGTTGGGCACTAAATCCCTATTTACAGCTTTGAAAATATCTTTGACCAGGTTTTCTTTAGTTAAAGTTTAGACCAACTTTCTGTTTGAAGCTCAGATCTTCTGAGTGTTATTTATGGACTACATAGCGATACCCTTATTCCCAGTAAATAGTATTTTGCACTGATTATTTCAACGGAGCTACTGGCATATTATGGTATTACTTTACTAGCAATGTCTTTGCAGAATCTGTTAAATATTTAATGGTGGCAGGGGGTTGGGGGCTCTTGCATACTAATTAGTGTATGTTTTGGCCAAGATTGTCAAATGTGACTGGTGATTTCAGATGCCAAATTTGAGATGCCTGTAAGGGCCCTGAAGTACTGAGCACCCTTCTTTTTAAAACTGGGCCAATTTAATGTGTCTGAAGCTGGAGAACTAAGAATGGAGGCATGGTTGAAGAAGGAATCAGGTCATACTCTGCTTCTTTCTTGTCTATATGCATACTATATGAAGCGGCGCGTGGTGCTGATCAGTCATTCAAAGGACCGCGCCCAGGAGATATAAGAGCTTCATAGCAATTGCAATTTAATGCAGATCATTTTTTATTTCAACAACACGTATTTGTCATGGGGATGGAGTTGCCCCGCTGAGGTAAAGGCGTCGACCTCCGTCCCCTAACCATCCCTGGGGGAAGGTACGGGCACCGGCCACCCTCCGGGCTGTTCACGTAACTGCAGGATGATTACTTTCTGAATAGTCTGGGACATGAAAAAAACCCGTAACCGGATGGCAGCAATCTTCATCGGCTTGGCCTTGCCCGCCGAAATCTGCAAATGCGCTTCGTATCTGTCAACTTCAAAAAATGACTTAAGGAAGAACATATTGGGGTAGGCCCGACTTTTAAATAGATCCGATGGCCCAGTGTGCAAAATTAGTAAATATTCCCCCCGATAGTTATCCATCTAATAACAAAAATGCCGAACGGTTTTTGGCTGTTCTGGGATCCAGTCGTGGCAACTTGTATCGCCTCAAACCTTCTGTTCATTGGCTCACCCTCTCTCACTACACAATCCGTAGGATTTCGGTGCGTAATTATGGGCTCCTAGTCCTATCAGCATTTCAAGGATTAAGCGGGAGAACAGCTTCGGCAAAGCGTCGCAGTTCATTTTGTCGCAACCTTTGTGTCTCCAATAGGGCCTATGGTATAATATTCGTTTCTAGATAGCGGCCGGGGAGGATACGTGGGGGGGGAGCAGCAGAGAGAGAGCGTTGGTCCTCAATGGGTAATACTTGACATTATCTTTGAATGTAGGCAGGGGCCCATGGAGTCGAAGGGGAGAAGTCGCGGAAACCGCAGTCTACAGCCCTGTGAGAAAAAGAGTCTGTCATTCTTGTGTTTTTTCTCTTCATTTTTTTTTCGCTGGATACTGGTAAGGATTGCCAAATACTTTCTGGTCAATCGCAGTGGGATGTTAGGGTTGTTGCCAACGATGCAACTGCAGGACTTTCGAAATACGTGTATCGTAGGCATGATGGGATACCTATTAATTTCCGGAAGCGTATCCATATCCTCCTTCTACGCGCCTTCACATTTAATTTAGAGAATCTGCTCCCGTAAAGTCCCATTCTGTTCTTTGCAGAGACATAGCTCAGATGTGATCGGGCTGCTAGTACGATCGATTCTGCGAACTGCTGTGGGATTCATCAAGTGACCCGATTTCCAGCATATTTTGCACTTCATTTAATATTTCTCTTCACCTTTCCAGTATCAGAATTTGGCGTTTCATCATTCGATCTTATACGCTTTGAGAACTAAAATAAATTAAAAAAAAGAACAGAAAAAAAAGAATTAAAAAAAAATCAAAATAATAGCAAAAAAAAAAAAAATCATAAAAAAAAAGATGTAAAAAAAAAAGAATTACTCCTGTGCTGGTGACATACAGAAATTTGAAGCTATTGCCGTCAGTTGACTGTGTAAAAAACACGTCACTGGTTCCAGTGGTATTGTAATAACTATCCATCCAGTATGTTACTGGGGGTTAAGTCAGGAATATCTTTAGCTCCATCGTTCTGCGGGCCATTACTGCAACTGATGGTAGCAGCCTCCTGATCGACCAAGACAGTGCTTTCGTCATGCAGGGTTCAGTAAATTATTGGTATTTCTTGCTCTTGGCTCCGGGTCTGGTGTCTAACTTATAATTCACATTTCCCAATGGTATAACTATTTCAATGGTCGTGCACATGGAATAATGAATTCTTTTTCTTCGCTGTCGTACTACTGGGGGACTAAAACAATCCACTCGTATCCGGCTGAATTTCGCATTGTTGTGTTTTTTTTTTTTTTTTTTTTTTTCTTTGTTTTGCCACTGACGGGTTGTAGTATAAATTCGCTGCACGGTCTTGATGCTTAATTTCTAATGCTCCCGTGACATATCGGGGTTTTATAGCCGATTTCTCCGTGAGCATTGTGTACATGCTTAATACAATTACCCCCTTGTTTTTCGCTGGTTGAGGTGTTCCTACCGGCATTTCATTCCCATATACTATGCGATATACATAAGCCCAGTGGGTGACGTCATAAAGAAGTATCAAGGAGAAAACAGCGTGAAGCATGGGGATGACTTCCCGTATAGCGAACATTAATACGGGTGCAAAAAAGGTCCAGTCTTTCCATCCTTGCTAATCCTTCCATCAAAATCTTTTTGGCGGAGTATATTGATCATTCGGACCTAGCCGCTGTTTTGTGGAGTGTAAACGGAGTTGGTCAGATATGCGCTTGTATTACGGAAGCGGCAAATATCTTTCATTGTTTGAAGAAAGAGAAGACTGGGGTTACTGTCGTAGGATCTCCTTAGGCCAATCGGCGAAAACTGTGGTAAATTTTTTAGCTTATCTTTAAGTAACCTGGGCTTTCTTTAAAAAAAGAGGATGCTTCTTGTATCGTGTGGCATGTGCAAGGATACTAGTAACTTTGTGGCCCCAGTGCGACTTTTTGTTGGGTTGACGTCATATGTCATGCTATCCTCGAATGACGAATCATATAGGCTAAATGTAATTGGGCCCGCAAGTTGAGGTCGGGGGTAGCAGCTGGGCATTACAGAGTGAGGAGCAAATAAAGGGAACTTGTGTTTGCTGTATTCCTGGCCAAAAAACATCTTAGTATATCTCAGCTCTTATACCCCTCGACGAATGCCCCAAATAAAGACTGTTGAGAACTCATAAGTAATGGCTTATGTGTTTCGTGGAATGACTAGGGAGTGTTAACTTCTCCTCGATTTGCTATTCATGTACAAGATCATGTATTGAGCATAGTAATTCGGCTTGCTTACTTTCTTTCAGCACTACATTTATTCCATACCTCCGTCCTCAGTGATATAATGAGATTCGGCTGGCCTGCCCAAATGTCTCACTGCGTGCGATACTCCTAAATTCAAGGGCGGCTATCTAACTCTCTCCCTGGGTCTCCCACTTGGAGCAGGAACTCCTTTGTCTCCGTGACCGACTCTTCTCTGTTCTGGGCGGTGCTATCAAAGGGATCTTTGATTAGCTGGTCCAGAATCCTGCTACTTTTAGCCGCTTCGTTCGCTACCCTAGCGGGGGTTTCCCAGGATGATAGACATTCTGGACAATCAGCAACATTGGGGCGCTTACTTTAGTTGCCTTCTTTCTGTCTACCTGTTATCCTTTCTGCTCTATCGGTCAGTAAGTTCTCAAAACCAAGGAAGCTAATCCCAATCAAACGAAAGATAAGGGGACGGGACTACTCATGCAAAATCTTAATGCTGGTTATTCCTGGATTTCAATCCGTATGAATGTAGGGAAAACTTCACTTATGCCATGTAGCTTTACCCTGTGCTTGGCCCATTAGTTGTCTTTCCACCACTTTCCGAGACAACGTCGCATCATCCCCGATCATAATGCTATTGGTTTATTATACTCGTACTGTATCTACTGGCGAATCTGAGGTCAATTACCTACAGTGTTGTCAGGCCAAATCTGTCCATAACTCCAGATTACTGATAGTCACCTCTTGTTGGACATGTGGCTACTATATGCCCAATTCCCCACATTCATAAACGTCCTCATTCGTTAATCCCTGACTGGGGCTGTTGCCGGCCCACCTCTCCTACCCACCTCAGGCTTCTGGCTCGGACCTTCCTCACTTGTCATTCCTCCGTTTTTAGTATTTTTAGATCTAAAGTCGAGCTGGTTGGTTTCCTGGTTCCGTGTCCCCGCGGATGTTGAACATTCTGAGCTCAGTTGTATTCCCAGAAGGAAGAACATCTATAGTTAAGTCATTCGACACACAAGCTCAGATCCTGGGTAAACCCGCATAACCGGTCAATATTAGTATCTCATCTTCCTACTTGCGTTCAGGCGCTCATTTCGGGTATGTGATTCAACTCAAACAATGCTTGGTTGTGTCTTCATAATATCGCATTTATGACCTCTGCTGTGGCCGTTTCACTCTACCATGCAGATTCCTGCCTTTAGCGGAATAATTACTGCGTTCAGATTGTAATAGACTCTGGCTTCCCACATATGGAAGGGCCAAGGATACAACATGTTCCCGGCCTCCCAGGCTGTATCTTCAAAAGCAGGAGTATGCTTCACTCATTCCTTGTCATTTTTGTAATAATGGTACCCTATGGTCGGTCCTTCCGTAGTGATTTTTTCCATAGGCTCCTGGCTATTAAGGTCTCAAGGGTCGTCCTGAGAGGCTGAATGCAGCCGCACTGAATTAGTCCTATGCTGCAACAGTCGCTTTTGTTGGCGTTTGATGACCTGTAGCCTCCTGCTGCCGTGGTGGATGTTAAGGGCATACATGTACACCAATTTAAGGTGGAGGTATATGTTAGCCCATGGACTATATCCTTAGGCTGCAGATCCGATGACAACGTTGAAATGCCGGTAACTCGTTCTTGGCTCCGCGCTTCTCTTCTCTGGGGTAAGGTAGGCGATATTCTTGCTCTGCATCATATTAATCACTCCACTATTGCTTGGAGGAAGGGATGTGAGAGAGGGACGCCCCCTCATACTGCGTCCAGACCAGGGCCCTGTGTTTGGTGAACCACTTTGACATACGGATATTTTTCCTGGGTACTTCCTACCATACCCATCACTTGTGAAGGGTTCCGCTCCTTCTATACAGCATGGTGCCCCTACCTTAGGGTTGTTGGCTTACCCATCCGCACACTCAGCAAACTTCCTATTTTTCTGGACAAATCTCTCTTCATACAATTGCACTGCTCCAATCAATTTTGTCTTGCAACTCACCACTGTGAACATTAACAGGTTTTCCTGATGGATAGGTGCTCTATGGATCAGGTGCATAAGTGGAGCGGTGCCTAGTTAG
>NC_133781.1:456513-460989 GCF_003597395.2 Chelonoidis abingdonii | reverse complement strand
CAAATTCATGAGTTCCAGATTATGAATATTGGCCTCTCTCTCTCTTAAAAATAGGGCCTTCATTTTTGTTGGTTTACTGGAAAGCCTCCCAAAATCCCCAGGTTTTTGATTTCTACTTGGATTTCTTACCTCCTCTAACTCCTTGATCCAGGTCGCCTGCTTGTAAGCTCCCGCAGATAGCACAGCGCACTTGTGCAGGGCGGGTTGATGCTGATGCAACACACAGAGGGGAAGTGAGTGGACAGAGTGCATGTGGAGACCACAATGCTGTAGGGAGTGGGAGGCTGCACACTGAGTATTCCCCCCCCTCCTGAAAATGGATCCCCATGAGTCTAGCAACCCCTCTGCCCTTCCCCCTCACCTGGTGATAACGTCCCGCTGGGCCCCATGCTCTCACGGGTGTCACTGGCCTGGAGAGGACCCCAGGGAGCAATGCTATGGATCATGGTATAGGATAGAGGCTAGTGAACTGCTTAGTTCAAGTGTAAGCCATGCCGTGCTCAGTGTGACACTCTGTCCCTGTCTACTGGTGGTAAGGCAAGCTACAATGTGATGAGTCTGCTACAGCACTGGCTGAAGAGAGGGAGAGAGAGGGGGCTTATTTAGCTCCGCAGGAAGGCCCTGTAATAAAGTCCAGAGACCAAGTTTGATCTCTGATGGCTGATGATGAACCCAAGGGTGTCAGCTTTGCAAGTGGTGCCTGTATGGAGAACCAAATTGCAAAGTCTGTGATTCTTCGGATGGGCTATCTGGCCAGGGGAAATTCTGGAAAGTGTCAGCACTACCGCTCAAGCTGATGGTCTGGCCTCTGCTCTGTATCAGAGGGGTGCTTGTGTTAGTCTGGATCTGTAAAAGCAGAGAAGGAATCCTGTGGCACCTTATAGACTACAGGCGTTTTTTGGAGGCGTGAGCTTCGTGGTGATACCCACTTCATTAAGATGCAGGTTAGTGAAATTCGCAGGGTAGGTAATATACTGCTAAAAGCAAAGCAAGCTAGAGATAATGACGTTAGTTCAATCAGGGAGATGAGGCCCTGTTCCTTATGCGTAGAGGTGTGAAAACCAAGGGAGGAGAAACTGGTTCTGTAACTTGGCAGCCCATTCACAGTCTGTGTTTAGTTCCAGAGCTGATGGTGTCAAATTTGCAGATGAACTGAAGCTCAGCAGAGCTGTGTGGGTCCATCATTCAAACGAGATGCGGGTGCCAGTAAACAACGCCAGGGAAACGAGCGCCGATAATTCCTCAGGCATTTGGTATGGTACAGCTGCTTCTTGGCTGAGATAGGGCTCCCCACTCTCGGGTGAAATACAGAGCGACGTCCCAAATGCCACTTGGAGCCGCACGGGCTCCCCTCTGCACCATCACCATGGTCTGGGGCTATTGGGGTCTGGGGCAAGGCGAGGGTACTTGGCAGCAGGGAACCGGACAGACCGGGCGTGTCCTTCAGACAGACAATCACGATCTCGGCTGCAGCGGGGACCTGCCCTGTTCACGGCCCAGGCTGGGGCCCCAGGTGTGCGGCTGGATGGGAAGATCCCATCTCTGCCCACCGAAACAGCAGTTTGAACCTTGGTAACTGTATAAGCGGGCCCCTAAGGTAGTGTAAATTAAGGTAAAAGAAAAATGTCTTTTTTGCTTAGAAGTAGAATAAGATCTTCCACCCACTTTGTATCAATTACCCTGTGAATGAATGAGGTGTGAATGAGGAAGGCGTGGAAGGCAGGAACTCCAGACAGCTGCAAACCCTTGGAGAGGGGAGGGAGCAGAACAGATCAGTAGAACAGGTCAGCCACTGAATTCTCTCACTCGCCCTCCATTAGCCTCCACTCCCTGGCTCGCTACTTCAGCCCCCGCCACGCCTGCCCGCCTGTGCACTCCTCAACCCCCCTCCCAGCTGCCAGCTCACTGCACCCACTGTCCACCCGCTCGCCTCCTCAAGCCCCACCCCCTCTGACTTGCCTCACCCCTGCCACGCCCACCCTCCTCTCAGCTCTCCTCCTCACCGCCCTTGCCTACCACCCCCCCGAGCTGCACAGTGAGTCCACTACTCATTCTGCAGGCTTCACAGTGAGCCCCACACTGGCAGCATGTGGCCCTGGGCCAACAGTTGTGCAGGCCTGGGTGTATATAGTAACCAAAACTGCACTGTGAGACTGAACAACGCAAGTTATACCAAACCTAATTTCCCAATGTAGACCTGCTTTGCTTGGAGTGATTCTGGTTCTGCACTGGGGTGTCAAAATTCCGCCTGCATGGTATATCTGATTTTTTTTTTTGTCATCTAAAGCAAACCTTCCTCCCTTGGCAGGGAATAAGGCCCCCTGCTAACACTCTTATGCTGCCCTCTGGCCATGCTGTATCACAGGGCCAAATGCCCATTGATCTCGCTGGGTGTGCCAGGCAGACCCGGCCCAGGCAGTTCGTACTGTGCTGCGTTAGCTCCCTGGAGAGCACATGCCATCCGCACTCAGGGGCCGTCTACACTGGGATGGCAGCTGGGGGACAGACCCACGCCAGCTCTGAGGTAGCTGCACCAGCCCGCCTGATGCTCAACAGAGCCAGGCCCTGCTGCTCCCGCTTCCCAGCACTTTAGGGTCACTCTGAACCAGGCACAAACCTGTAGCCTTTAGAGGGTGTCGCACCTGAGGACAGCTCGGCTGAGCCGGTCCCTCAGCTTTGGAGACGTACAGCGGGAAGAACACAAAGGCGAAGGCTCTGCCCTGAACTGCTAGACCAGCCGTGTATTGCAAACTGTGTTAATATGACAATCTGTTGCCTTAAATCCTCGGGGGGGTTCCTGGGCCTGCTGGCAGGTCGGGGGCCCCGTAAGGAAGTGTGCGACCTAAGTCAGCCTGTGGAGAGGCAGCCCAGAGCAAGGTGGGGTGAGCTGGGCCTCGTGACCGTTGGGAGCAGCCTGCTTTGTCTCTCTCTGATTTTGGTTCTTGTGTGTGATCGTCCTGGATTCTGAGTAATGAAGTCGTGTTACTCTGCAGCCTTCCAGCAAGAGGATTTGGTGCTTTCATCTAACATCTCTGCCTGCGTGGCATGAAGCATAACCTTGACAGAGTTATTTTCTGATGGACTGGCTCGTCCTGTTGATAGCTAATTATTACAATTCCCAGAGGAGAGGGTATGGCAGGGTTGGAATTTGTTCTGTGTGTTGTTCCCAAGCCCCAGTGAAATCAATCTTTTTCCTCCTGTTTTCACTTTCGATGAGAAAACTCTGCAGTGCAGCGGTAGCCGTGTCAGTCGCAGGATGTTAGAGAGACAAGGTGGGGGAGGGAATCGCTTTCACTGGCCCAGCTGCTGGCAGGAGAGAGATGAGCTTTCGAGCCACAACGAGCTCTTCTGGAGGGCTGGGACATGGACTGCAAGCGTCTCAGCTCAATACATGGGGGGCAGATTGTTCAGCAAGAGGAGTTAACACCCCTTTCCAGGGACCATTCCGGGTGATGGGGGCTGTGGACACCCCTCCAGTCGCAGGGAGAAAAGGGGGGCGGAAGCAGCTGGGTCGAGGGTTGTTAGTGGGTTATCGATCGTCTCTGACCTCTCAGGCCTCCTCCTCACGGGAAACCGGCACGACACGTTCAAGAGGTGAGCCCAGGGGCTAAATCCCTAACGCTGCTGGACACTGAAACCCAGGGGCTGTGCAGAGATGTGGGTCTGTGGCTGATTCCAGCCCCGCCGGCCCATGTTAGCGGGTCACGGCTCGGAGCGAAATGTTGTATCCACGCAGGGTTCTTCCTGCACAGCCCCCAAGCAGGGCCCGGCCTGCAGAGCTCACAGCAGGGCCCAGCAAGGGGCGGGTCGTGGCCCTGTATGGCTGCTTGCCGGCTCCCCCGGGCTGCCCGGCCCCTGAGGGGTCTCACTCGTCCTTCAGCATCTACCACTGAACCTCCGGGCTCTGGCTCTCCTGCTTCACAGCACACGCTCGGCCCGGCATGTCGGAGCCAGGCCCCGGGAGAGGCTCTAATTCTGGAGTCCCACTCCAGCAAGGGTGCCAGGCGGGGGAGCAGGGAAATGGGCTGTTTGCCCTTGAGTGGCTTCGGTAAAGCACTCAGGCAGCTGAGTTCGGTGTGTGGTGCCTCCGGCTGTCGTGTTGGGTGATAACAGTGTTGCAGGCACAGAAGGTGCCCAAGGCAAGCAACAGTGGTCTGTGCCCGGAGTGCCTAGCGCCAATAAACGCACCAGGGTGGAGAAGCAAGCAGAGTTTATTTGAGATCTCAAAGCGGGGCTGGGAGACTTAGCAGGCCTCAGTTCCAGCACACCTACTACGAGCGGCTTTTCCCTTTTTATAAGTTGTTTTCTCTTTCTTCTTTCTCCCTCCCTTCTCCTTCCTCCCCCTGTAGCAGTTACGTAAGCGCAGGTGCATTAAGTAATCTTGGCCGCGGCAGCTCGTTAGTAAGTTTTCCTTCTGCAAGTTATCTTGTCCTTCTGCTAAAGGTGCACAGGCCTCATTATTTCTGCTTTAGACCA
>NC_133781.1:454060-456118 GCF_003597395.2 Chelonoidis abingdonii | reverse complement strand
CCAGTTCAATTCCCCTTTGAGGGAGACCTATTCCCGGGAACAGGAATCCCTTCTTCCCGGAGGACTCTGCCCTGCAGCCTTCCCCAAGGGGGTTTGCTAGCGCCTGGGCCAACAAGACTTCGCTCACTTCTCCAAGGATGAGATCTCTCTGCAGCTACAGGTCCTGGAGATTCCAGACCTGCGTGTCAAGCAGTCGTAGGTGGGACCTGGCTCCCTCTCATCGGCTGGGCCTAGGTCACAGCCCCCCTGAGCCTGCTCCCTTGGTAGCTGCCTCCCCTGCTGTTGTGTAATCACCTCCCCAGCAGCAGTCTGGACCAGGCAAACCTATGGTTGGCAGCTGACCTGCCCTCTTGCCTGGGCTGTCCCCCCACTCAGCTGGTGGTCTCAAGTCCCTCCCCCGTGCTCAGCGCTGCCCTTGGCATGTACCCAGTGGGGAGGCAGGCGAGGCTCTCTGCTCTAGGTCCCAGCATCAGAGCCAGCGTGAGGCCCCTCTCCGGTGTGCAGGGGGGCGAGGGAGCATAATCCTCTCCCTCCCCTTGCAGTTCCCAGGTGGGTGCGTGGTACAGGTAGGCAGGTATACGCTGAGGCCAGCACCAGCAAGCCCTCCCCCTTGCCGAGGACCGAGGTCATTGCATTTTTCATGACCCATTTCCAATCCAGCCAATTGTTCCCTGGATTAAATTCAAACCCTGGCGTTACAGGAGTGCAGGCCCTGGACTTCAGTCCCAAGGAGGGAGAGGAACCGGCCCCCAACAGGCCTCCCGCGATATCTGGAGAACCCAATGACACCAGTCGACCCCTCTGCCGTCGCACAGGATCAGGGCCATAGCAGGTGCGAGGGTGCTTCACCCAGGGACCTTCACCCACCCCCCCTCCCCCCCCCCCCCATGGCCGCCCTCAGCAATTCTGCGAGCTCACCACCACAGTTCCACTCTGTCCCAGGGCCTCGGCCCCAGCAGGTGACCGCAGGCGCAGTGTTCGCCCACTTGAACCGCCTGGGCAGCCCGTATGTCTCTCCACGTCCACCATCACGTCTGGTCGTGCTAGCCTGTTGGCTTTCTCCGCGCTCTTTGCCATCTCAGGCCTCTCGCGTCTCTCTCACGGCTGCTGCTCAATCCCATTCATTCCGATCCCGATGGGACCCCAATTCGTGAAGACTTTTCTGGTAGGAGGACCAGACTCTCGGCTGGATGCCTGGCTGCTGCTCCAGCTGCTCCAGGTCCTCTTGTAGCCCCATCTGGGTCAGAATCTGCTCTTCAGACGGTCTCCCTCCTCAACTGCACGTTTAACTGTGTCTTGGTGGAACTTCCATGCGTAACCTCTCTGCCGATTTGCGACAGATCACCAATGTCCTTCTAGACTGATGGAGCTAGTGTCAATATAGGCCTCACTCACCGCTTCCCAAGTGGCTCTTGGACTTCACAGTCCTATGTTGCTCTTGGCTCCCCCATGGTTCCAGGAGAAAGACACCCTGTGTGCAGCCCTTCTCGTGCATCACCACCCTCTTTGGCCGGTCGAGCTGCCAGACTTCCTCCACCCCGGATTTGCTCCTGCAATCCCAGGGGACCCTTATGCAAATCCTCATCTTCTCCAGTAAAAAAAGATCGAAAGTCAAAAGGTGCAAGCTTCTGCACCGCTGAAGACTGCTCATCAGTCCTCACGGGGTGACCTGTTACTTCCAACAGTCCTTCTTGCGTGGTCCACACTTCAGAAGGTTACTGCCCCTGAAACCGTCCCTCTCCTTAAGCCATTACAGCACGCCCTGGTCCTCATTAATCCCTCTTTGTATTTACTGCTTCCTCCGCACTCATTTACTGCAGGAAGCGCCATCCACGGGTGCGTATCTCCCTCCGCTGCACCAGTTGTCCGAGGAGTCGCCAGCGCGATTTGCTGAAACTGAACATGCCCCACTAAGCCAGTCAGGGACTTTGGGGAGCTTACTCCCTTGGAGCACGACATTATCAGGGCAAGAAAGCTCACACAGCGTCTTCACACCCCTGTGCGTCTCTCCTGGTAGCATTTCACATCCTCTACCCTCCGTGGGCTTCCCACAGCGAG
>NC_133781.1:448548-453960 GCF_003597395.2 Chelonoidis abingdonii | reverse complement strand
AATAAATGATGTGGGAGAGTTTCAGCACTACTGGAAGGAAATCTGGTCTGAGGATGTACAATATAATCAGACAGCAGACTGGATTAAAAAAGTGAGAAAAAATTAGAAAGCCACAGCAGAGAGGAATACACAAAGACTAAAGAAAGAAAAAGATGGAGTACCGAGAAGAATAAAAAATGGAAAGCCACCCAGACCAGATGGGATGCATGGATTCTGGCTGAAATGCCTTACAACAGAGATTAATTGTTTGCTTGATCAACTTAATAAACGTCTGGAAAACAGATTTCCAAGATGGATAGTAACAGAGACGACATTCCTGGTACCAAAACAATAAAGGAGGAGGAGGAAGCAGCCAAAGTAATCTATGAATTATAGACTAAACACGGTTGGTTGACCAACTACATGGAAATTTCTATCAACAAATCTGGCAAAGAAGACCTGGATAGAGCTCGCTTGCAATGGAATGCTGGCTCCTGAGCAAAAACCTCAGTAAGTATGAAAGGGATAAAAGACCAACTCAGGTTTTCCAGGAGGATCACAGAAAAAGTTAGATGGTCTCATTCTTTGTTTTGTATCTTTTGTGATCCACGAATGTAGGACTCTCCACACAAGTAAAGTGTCCAAGGTTCATCCAAAAATCATCCCCTTTCTACAGCAATCTATGCTTAAATGGAACACTTGACTTTACCTAGAATGGACTCTGCGATGAGGTCCAAATTAGAAGAGAAATATTTTAAGGGGATTCCTTAGCACCAGTGCCGTTTGTTGTAGCGATGCTGCTGCTGATATGGATAAATTGTGATTGTCATATCAGTAAAGATCAACAACCAGTTAATTTGTTAGAGATGGGGAAGCTGAAACTACAGAAAAAGTCACAAAAAGGAGCTACAGAGATTGATGATGTGTGGGAAAGTTTGTTGAAGATATAAAGCTGCAGGTTGGCTTTGCTAAGTGTGTGTCAGCATCTATAAAGATGGCCAGACTGGAACAATCTGATGACATACAAGTTACAACGAAGGAAATATCCATGATATCTCAGTCTGACCCCTACAAATATCCTGGAATGAGGGAAACTGTCAGAGCTACTACGTAAGAAACTGAAAGAAAAGTGAGGAAAGAATATTACAAATGTATAGGAACTACTCTTTAGACAAAACTCAAGTCTAAGAATATGATCTAAGCCATTAATATGTGCGGAATGCTAGTCGTACAGAGCATTGCTGGAGTGATCAAGTGGAATCAAGACGAAAAGAAAAAAATTGACATCCAAAGAAAACAACTACTGGTGATGCCTAGCGTATTGCATAGCAATCAAGCATTGACAGAACATACATCCAACGATGTGATGAAGGAAAACTCTGCTATGTGTGGAAGAAACTATTGATAATGAAGACTATAATACAAAAATATGAGAAGGAAACCTGAATAAAGATCATCTGGTTACAATAACAAGCAATGACTGAACTGCATCCAAACCCATGAAAGCATGAAATAAAGGAGAAAGCAAATTGCTGAAAAAAAAACAACAACAATAAATAAGTAAAAGACTTTACAGATTTACACAGAATTCAATGCATTGACAGTGGTCAATAGAGCTCAAACCTGTTGTTGAAAGAAGATTAATAAATTAATGGCTTGCAGAAGGATCTCTCAATAAGAGAGACAGAGCCTAATTATGAGGGGACAACTAAAGTCGTTAAGGCTTTATTATGTAAGAAGTAAAATGGACTGACAGAACTATTCCCTGAGCCACAGAATGTGTTGTCAAAAGGAAGAGATGGTGGAGCATGTGTTGAGCAACTGCTAGAGCCTATCTGGGAGAGAATATATGAACAGACATAGTGAGGTTGCCAAGTGTCTGCACTGGTGATTCTGTACAAATCCATACTTTCCGCAAACTATGTGCTGTTACGAACACCAAAGTGGAAGTGCTCTAGAGAATGAAGAGAGTAAGATTTATGGTATCTGGCAATTGTCACAGACCAAATGGTGTGGTCAAACAGGCCACATATAGTTGTGGAAAAGACAACAAACAAACCTATGTTAATTGATGTTGCAGTGACAGCAGACAGAAACAAAAAAGAAACAAGGAGAGAAGGTGGGGAAGTATGAAGAACTCTGCCTCGAAGGGGAGCAGCTATGGCAAACTAGAACATAGACAAGCCCAGCAGGACATGAACAAGCAGGTCAAGAATGCGTTAGGAATGGGAGACGTCATGGCTAGTTGACACCAGAAGAAAACGCTCTTAGGCACTGTGATAACATGAAGGAAAATCAAAGGAGCATGAATGAATTTAAGCACCTGAAATGCAGGAATACTGAAAAGGGTTTAACAAGACTCCTGACTACCAAACCTACAGAGTCTTTTCAGCCCAGGAGTTATTGGTGACACGTGGGGATACATTTTAGACAACAGCTTTCTTCTTTTAAGCTTAAAGATTTAGTATGTTGAGAAAGTTATTTCTTTCTTTTTTTTCTAAAATCCACCCTATGTGATACTGAGAGAAATTAATAACGATCATAATAAAGGAATGTGCCCAGAAAACTCTCTAGGCATGCTGACATAATTTGAAAAAGGGTCTGATTGAAAATTAATGGGATTTTTTTGTGTCTAAAAATCTCTAAAGTTCCCTTTGAAAGTCTGATCTAAATGGGGCTTTTGACTTAGTGTTCTGCAGGTCTGAATATCAGGCTGCTCATACATAAGAAAATCCGTCCTGCCCTCTTGAAGTGAGTGGCTATTTAATATGATTTTTAGTGGAAATGAAATGAAGCCAGTTTTCTGTGCAACACCAAATCAATATTTAAACCCAAATGTCTGCCAGAGAGCAACTGAATCTTTTTCCCCATTATCGGCTCATCAGACTAATGCCCAAGCAAGGAATCTTACACTAGAATCTGAATGTCACAGGCAGATTCTGTGCAAAGTGAATTACAAAGCTAAGTGCCATCTCCAGAGAATTTTCCTTTCCCCCAACCTCACTACCCCCAAACAAACACACACTATTGCTAACATGCACCAACTGATCTTATTTGTCTTAGAGTTGTTGCAAGCAAGTACGGTGAAAAGAATGTCATGATATTGTAGGGTTAGTCCCAATTTTTAGGTATTGTTATCCACCGCCCCCTGTCCTGATTTTTCACACTTGCTGTTTGGTCACTCTAAAAGCAAGGGAGAGAGCTGGGTGATTCATATTGTATCTAGGTTGCCAGCCACGACCTCTGTCCTGCTATAACTGACAGTGTGAGCAGAGTGTTGCATCCTGGCAGAAGTCAATGGGACTCTGCAGAGAGACTCACCTCTAGATAAATGGAGCAGAATCTGGACCTTTTAAAATTGAAAGATTAAAATGAATAAGAGAATATGAATTAACTCACCTGGCTTTTAAACAGAGACTATAGACATGGAGAGATCATTCTGATTTGTGATTTCCTCTGTTTTCTTAGTCAAATCAATAAGTAGGTAGGTAGACTATCTAGTCTATCTGCATCCGGAACAAAGCATCTCAAGACATCCAATAGGTCTGTGGATGTGATCCTTGGACCCTTTACTCCGGAGCAGTGTGAACCAGTCAAGGTGTATAGGGTTATCTGTGGTAGTGGAGCAAAGAGCCTTTCCTGAGCTGCCTCCAAGATTCAAGCTGATTTCCTGAGAATGGTTTTAAATGCTGTTTTGTTCCCTTGAGACAAGATCCCTGAAGTTCACTCTCTGTAACAAGCTACCAGTAACATTGGGCTGGGTCAGCACGCTAGCAATTCCTGTAGTGCCAACAAATGAGAGCAATGAGACTATTCACGTAGCTGAAGATGCATAACTTAGATCAATGCCACTTCCCCCTCTGCCCCCCTGACCAATGTAGATCAGACTTTAGGCACTGAACTGCCTGGAACTGGCGGGATTTAGCACTTTGTGGCTTAGGATCTCCCACTAGCTAGTTTAGGTTGCTCCGCGCCTACCATGCTGGCTTTTGTGGATCCCCTTCTTAGGTATCTCTCTCTCCCTCCCATCACTGTGTAGGCAGCTGGGGGGTCAAGCTCAGGCTTTGTGAAGGGCAGTGATTTTCCCAAGTGCCTAAAACTTAGTTAGGCACTGCAACACTCAGCAACCCAATGTCTAAGTTCTTCACGAATCGAGCCCCATGAATCTATCTAGAAGAACAGGAAGAATGATGGATTGGGCCCTTAAAGTTTACTGTTTAAATTTGTGAGTTGTTATTTTGCAATAAGCAGAGCAGCTGGTTAAGAGGCAGATTTCCTGAGGTCAGAAGTCTCCCTCTCAGGTCCATAGAGCACACATCCTGTTTCTGGATCCCCAGCTCCTCCCATTTCACCCCTGTTACAGATGACCAGTGGGGCCCTGTGAGCTCAGGGCCCTGGTCCAATTGTCCCCTCTTTCCCCACTTCTCATCAGCCTGACCATCTGTTACCTTTTTTCCCCTCTGAGGTCTAAAATTTAACTCTATTAACTTGGTTTTCTTTAATTTCTTAGAATATATATATATGTATAATTAACTTTTCCTTGCCAAGGAGATCTTATCTTCTAGTGCGAGGCATAAATCAGGTTCAGTTTTGGCAATAGATATCCGACACAGTAAACCAAGTGGGAGAGCAGAATTGAGGTGTCCTCATAGGCAAATACAGGTCTCTATAATGAGAGAACTGAGGTGGATGAGGGGGAGAGAGAGAGCTGCAAGATGGATGGCAGAATCCATGTCCCACTCCCTGACATCCTGAATTAAGAGGTCATGTAAGAGATTGCAACTTGTCATACACCATCACACAGATCAATGGATCCTTGTTTCCCTCTCCTCATTTTCATTCAAACAAAATTAAGTTATAAAGAAGAAAATACTGCATTATCTCATCTCTTCCTTTTTCCAACTTCCTAATGCTGGGTTATACAACACCTAGCACCAAGGCAGTTTGTGAGTAGCAATGAATTAAGCTGCATGGATCACTTTGAAGATGAAAAGCCCCAGGGCTCCAATACTGTTCAAGTGAAGTCCATGAGAGTGTTACTATTTAGTTTGGTTGGGAACGAATGCCAAAGGCATAAAGGGGCAGTCAGATGCCCAAATCACTGATAAGTCAATGGGAGCTGGGCACTAAATCCCCATTTACAACTTTGAAAATATCTTTGACCAGGTTTTCTTTAGTTAAAGTTTAGACCAGCTTTCTGTTTGAAGCTCAGATCTTCTGAGTGTTATTTATGGACTAAATAACGATACCCTTATTCCCAGTAAATAGTATTTTACACTGATTATTTCAACGAAGCTACTGGCGTATTATGGTATTAATTTGCTAGCAAGGTCTTTGCAGAATCTGTTAAATATTTAATGGTGGCAGGGGGTTGGGGGCTCTTGCACACTAATTAGTGTATGTTTTGGCCAAGATTGTCAAATGTGACTGGTG
>NC_133781.1:428210-448448 GCF_003597395.2 Chelonoidis abingdonii | reverse complement strand
GGGACCATTGATTTCAATGGAATTTGGTCAACTAATGGCTTGAGCCTTCTTTAAAATGTATAGCTCGATTTGGCTGATTTGATTTCAATCAATAGACATCAGTAAACATTGATATCAGCTAACACATTAAAATCAACAACAGAAAATATCGATAACAGGTGGTGTCAGTGCAGCCTCTCCCCATGCCTTGTGCCCGCAGAGATGGGTTTCACCTGCCCTGTGGCTGTGCAGGGATCCCTCTGCCCCCAGCTGTCACGGGGTGAGTGAGTAAGCAGTGACAGCAGAGAGGCTGAGGGCTCCCTGAATGGCTGAATTGCTGGTGACACCCATCCCTGTAGGCCCTGGTGGGCCAGAGCCAAGACCCCCAGCCTTGGCTGTGTTGGGATTTTTTGTTCCCAGTAATAGCCAAATGAGTCAGATGCTGGGCAGAATGAAAGGTCTTTGATACTTCATTCAATTCAATTCAATTCAATTCAATTCAACAAGGTTTTATTCAATGTGCACAAAGGGAGAGTCTCTGGTACAAAATTCAGCCAGAGTCCATCCCTCCAGTAAGGATCTCCTCCCATTGCTAAATTATAGCACATGGCTGTTACATAACAAGTTACAGAACACAAACCTCTAACCAATCATATTTAACTTTTCTATATATGGGTTTGTTCATCACATGCTTATACTTCTCCACTCCACACGTTGAGCTCACTCTCCCCTCCTTGGCCTTTTCTATAATCTTCCTAGGGTGGTGAGCCACAGCATGCTTCTTTATGCATACATACCTTGTAAATCACATTTTACTTAAAATGAACACAAGCATACCCTTCAGCTGTGAGGTGGAGGATGAGTCAGTATCTTTGGGGAAGGCCACCCCGCTGCTGTATGGCTTCTGTCCATGGATGGAGCCATACAAGTGGGATGGCCTCTGCCATGACCTGGAGCTCATCATTCTTCGAAACTTTCTTTTTCAGGGTAACAATCCTTGTGGATAGGGAGAAGCAGTAGAGGTGGTATATCTTGACTTTAATAAGGCTTTAGATGCTGTCTCGCATGACCTTCTCATAAACAAACTAAGTAAATTCAACCTAGATGGAGCTATTATAAGGTGGGTGCATAAAAGCTTGGAAAACCATTCACACAGAGTAGTTATCAGTAGTCATGCTGGAAGGGCATAATGAATGGGGTCTGGATCTGGTTCTGTTCAATATCTTCCTTCATCAATGATTTAGATAATGCATAGAGAATATACGGCTTATAAAGTTCGCAGATGATACCAAGCTGGGAGGGGTTGCAAGTGCTCTGAAGGATTTAGGATTATAATTCAAAATTATCTGGACAAACTAGAGAAATGGTCACAAGTAAATTGAATAAAAATTCAATAAGGAAAAATACAAAGTACTCCACTTACAAAGGAACAATCAGTTGCACAATATACAAAATGGGAAATTGGGACTGCCTAGAAGGAGTACTGCGGAAAAGGGATCTGGGTGATATAGTGGATCACAAGCTAATATGTATCAATAGTGCAATGCTGTTGCAAAAAAAAAGCAAACATCATTCGGGGATGTATTAGCTGGCATGTTGTAAAGCAAGACCACAAGAAGGTAATTTCTTCCGCCAAACTCCACGCTGATTAGGCCTCAGCTGGAGCACTGTGTCCAGTTTCTGGGTGCCACATTTCAGGAAAGATGTGGACAAACTTGGAGAAGTCCAGAGGGAAGCAACAAAAATGATGAAAGGTTAGAGAAACATGACCCATTGAGGAAAGATTGAAAAAAACTTGGTTTGTTAGTTTGGAGGAGAGAAGACAGAGGGGACATGATTTCAGTTTTCAGCTACATAAAAGATGGTTGCTAGGAGGCAGGAGAAAAATTGTTCTCCTTAAAAACCTGTGAGGAGTAATACAAGAAGCAATGAGCTTAAATTGCAGCAAGGAAGGTTTAGGTTGTTACATTAGGAAAAATTTTCATAAACTGTCAGGGTAGTTAAGCAACATTGGAATAAATTGCCAAGGGAGCATTGTGGATCTCTCCATCATTGGAAATTTAAGAGCAGTGTTTAAAGACACCTGCCAAGTATGGTCTAGATAAGACTTAGTCCTGCCATGAGAAAGCAGCAGACTGACTGGATGACCCTCTCAAGGGTCCCTTCCAGTTCTACTAATTCTATGATTCTCCTCCACCTAAACAACACTTGTCCATGACTGTCTGCTCCACTGGCGGTAGAGCACCTGCCCTCCTTTCAATCTTTCACCCTGGTGTCTTGGACCTCTCGGCAGCGCAGAGAGCCACCTGTATCTCTTGCTATCACTGCTGGGAGGCCCCTGGAATCCCTGCTGTCAACGCTGCCCTAGCCTTGACCGCCTGTACCCGCACCCTACCTCCACAACTGAATTTTTCTGCCACAGTTAACATTAAGAATTAAAAATAGGAAAAAAAAATCAACCCAATAAAATCAATATTAGTCATTCAAAATTGCAAACAAACAAATAAAAAAAAACCAATGAATTCTGCCAAGTCTACTCATATCCAATGTTTTCTCCCCTAGCTCGGAGCACAAATATTGGTTGTGTTGTACCCACATTATTCTCGTTAACCTCTCCATGGCCCAGCAAGGTCTGTGCCAGAAAGAAAAGTAAAATCTTGTGTATAGCACCTAGGAAAGCTTTAAGTGCAATGTGGGATCCAGTGTTTGATGAGTTCGACTTGGGAAATGTTGGTTCAATTCCTTCCTTTGTCACAAACTCTTGAGTGACCTTCGGGCCAGATTTCAAAAGCTCTGCAGGTACCTAAAATATACAATGGTGCCTGAGTTGGTACAGTACTTAACACCCATGGATTTCAAAACTCTCAATATGGTGTCTCTGTCTTTAGGTGCTGAAATACCTCTATAAACCTTTTCTCTGGCTGTAAGGTCCCCATTTGTAAAGCTTGGGATAATAGAACCTCATGGGATGATGGGAGGATAGCTACATTCAGTAGAGTGAGGTGCCCAGATGCCATTTTGATTGGGGGCAGATAAGGAGGATAGCAGTGACCTGACAGGTCTTTTCCTTTATCGAAATTCTGTCATTTTGCTTTGGGTTGGGAGTTGAGAGAGATAATTGCCAATTCATCTTGGATTCCAATGGAATTAGTTACCTAGCAAACTTACATAACTTTCAAGAAACCTTAGCTTCAAGAAGCAGGGAGAAAAGGCTGATTTACCTCTAAGGCAGGTTAGTTACAAGGCACAGAGTCTCTGTTTTCACCTCCTCAATGAGCATGCCATGGACCAGGATCCAGGTTATTCAGTCCATCTTCTCTGCCCATCTCATCCACATACTTCCATGTTCCCCAATAAAATGAACATCTTAACGCAGAACACCTACCAAGGCTCTGTTGCCATGTCTGATAAAGTGCCCTGTGTCTCATACCCTCCACCAAATGGGGAACGTCTTTTCTGATTCATTATATATTCTTCTGTGGCAAAGTGCAGTCTCCTGAGGCACGTCAGCTGCTGGGAATGTAACAGGCAAGGGAAAGTTAGTATTAGGTTTATTTTTTAGAAAACATCGGTAGGGTCAACTTCTAGTCTCCAAAGGAAAGTACCGGAGAGGGGAAGAAACTTCTAATCCTAAAACAAATCTCTCTTTATTGGATGAATGCTATGGTGAATGTCAAGCAACAATGCATTAATTCTAGATATTACATCAGTGATTTTCAGAGCTGCCCAAGTGATTAATACACTGAATTTGCATCTATTCCCTTAGGCAGCTTTGAAAATCTCAGCATAGTTAGCTGAACTTTCACTTTCTCTAAAAAACCTACTGGTGCCCTCTAAGAGCATGAAACACAAGTACCCAGTCCCCATCTAATAAGGTTACTCAATCAGTTCAGGTAACATTTAGAAAAAGTATCTAAGTGATTTAGGGGCCTAAATCCCATTTTCAAAAGTATGTCAGTTTACTATGGCTTAGCAGTCTAAGTGTTCACTGAAAGTCAACCAGGATTTAGTCTCTAGGTCACTTCTGAGTGTTGTTATCTTGAGTGTTTTCGAAAAAGTTACCTGATTGCTTAGTCAGATAAAATGCAGGGACAAGAAGATGCTTTACAATTTCAGGTTGGGATTGTCAAAGGGGTAATGTACACAATAAACAAACCATCTCCCATGCATTACTATAAGAGTTTGGCACTTAACTCTCTTAGGCTTCTTGGAAAAGCCCAGACCATGGAAGCATGAAGGTCAGAGACCTGCGATTATAAAGTGCAAATAGTTTCTTCCCAAATCCCTGACAAGGTTAAGGGTTATGTGTATCTTTGAATGACAAAGCAATTCTATACATTACAAAATCTTGTATCCTAACTCGAGGTCTCTAATTGGTCTGTTAGGGAGTTTGATAACCAAAAGAACAGTACTGATTCCATCTTGTAAAGGGACAGTGTTATACATTCACACCAGCCAATTCATGGTCTGATTTGGCTACTGTCAATATAATCATTTCAGTTGTATGTATTGCAATATATTCTGCAACTTCACTCCAAAACTGTCCTTTTTCACCGTGTAGTGTCTGACATACCATCACTTCTTGCTCTGAAGGAGTTTTTGTTCCAGCCCTAACAGAAGAATACAAATATGCATTTAGTTCTGAAAGCAAAACAAACTAGAAGACTGTCAGAAATGTTCTAATTATTACTTAGACCCCGGTCTACACTAGTCTGTTATTTCTGAATTAGCCAAGTTAATTCAAAAAAAAAAAAAAGATCCTGTTCACATGACCAAACTGGCTTTTTCGATTTAAATGGCTCTTTAATCTGATCTTTGTACTCCACCTCGGCAAGTGGAATAACACTTAAATCGAGATTGCAATCCTGGTTAAGGTATTGTGGACGCAATTCAATGTTATTGGCCTCCAGAAAGCTATCCCAGAATGCTCCCTTGTGACCGCTATGGACAACACTCTCAACTCCGATGCACTAGTCAGGTGGGCAGGAAAAGCCCCAGGAACTTTTGAATTTCATTTCGTGATTGCCCATCATCAGTACAGGTGACTGTCAGCACAGTCCACCCTCACAGGCGACCATGCAGCGTCCACCATCACAAGAGATCACACAGTCCCAGACTCACAGAAGAGCTCCAGCATGGTCCAAACAGGAGGTTTTGGATCTCATTGCATGTTAGGGAGACGAGTCTGTTATGGAAGAACTATATTCCAAAAAAAGGAACACAAATACATACATTAAAGTATCCAGGTCCAGGATGGAAAGAGGCTATCCAGGGACACAGAGCAGTGTCGTCCAAAAATCAAGGAGCTCAGGCAAGCATACCAAAATGCCAGGAAGGTGAATGGGTGTCTGGGTCACAGCCCCATAAGTTCCACTTCTACCATGAACTCCATGCAATTATGGGGGGTGATGCCACCACTACCTCACCACTGTCCGTGGACACCTGCAAGGAGATAGTTGCACGGAGCGAGAAGGAAGAGTCATTGGAGGATGAAGAGGAGGAGGAGGACAGTGCACAGGTGGCAAGTGGGGAATCCATTTCACCCCCTAGCCAGGAACTATTCTTAACAGTGGAGCCAAGAGCCTACCCCCACTCCCAAGGTGACTCTGAAGAAGGTACTTCTGATGAGTGACAGCCTGATCAGAGTCATGTGGTGGGTGGGTGTCAGGGGGAGGTTGTGCGAAGTGGTCTTCCCAGAGAGCCTGCAGGCCCTCCTTTTATATGGCAAACTCACCAGGCATCGCTTGCTATGGGAAAGGGGGCCCAGCAGTTTGAAAGCATTGAAATGAATGTAGAAGAAGCAGAACTCTGCATGCTCCTAGGCTGCCTGCAAGCTGAATTCTGTTGCCCAGCCATGTGTGATGGCTTACTCATACCAAAGTGTCCACTTTGTTCTCTGAAATGTATCTTTTAAAATACTACCCTCCCTTTTTCTCCTCCTGCAGGTGCAAATGTTTCAATGCAGCCCCTATCTACTCCATCTCAGAAGCTGGTTCAGTTTAGAAGGCAGAGAAAATTAACTCAGGATGCAGGGCCACTCAGAGGATTTGGGAGCCTTGTGCAAAGCAAGTTTGGGGGCCTCTTCCATAAAAAAAGTTGCAATACTATAGAATACTATATTCTCGTGGGGGCTTGGAGCAAATTGCCCCACGTGCCTTCTCCCCCGCCCCCCCCGGGCAGCCCTGTTGAGATGACACGTTTGCAGAGCTCATGCAGTCCTCCCACACTGAAAGGGCTCAGCTGAATAAGTGGAGACAAACAATTGTGGAGTCCCATAAAGCATTACAGGAACAAGATGAGAGCAGGCAGGATGCTATGGTCAAGCTCATGGGGAAGCAAACTGACTTGCTGCCCTGTATGGTGGATCTAATGCGGGAGAGGCAGCAAGACCACAGACTGCTGTTGCAGCCTCTGTATAACCACGCTCCCTCCTCCCCAAGTTCCACAGCCTTCTCAGCCAGACGCCCAAGAACATGAGGGGAGAGGCTACAGGGACCCACAGACTCAATCCCAGAGGATTGTCCAAGCACCAGAAAGTTGGCATATGTGAACTTTTGATTGGTTTCTGGACTTGTCTCCCTCCTACTCCACCCCACTAAACCAATACCCCCCTCTCCCAGCCTATCTTCTGATTTCTATCAATGTGTTGTGGAACAAATAATAAAGAACAGCTTTTAAACAATTTTGACTTTATTTCCTTTCATATATATATAGGGGGCAGGTAACCTCAAGAGAAACAAACACAACTGTCACACCGTACCTGGCCAGTCATGAAACTGGCTTTCAAAGCTTCTCTGATGCTAAGTGTGCCCTGCTGTGCTCTTCTAATCACTTTGTTGTCTGACTGTGTAAAATTGGCAACCAGGCGAGTTGCCTAAACCTCCAACCCCGCCATAAACATCTTCCCCTTACTCTCACTGATATTGTGGAGCATACAACAAGCAGCAATAACAATGGGAATATTGGTTGTGCTGAAATCGAATCAAGTCAGTAAACTGCACTAACACCCTTTCAAACGTTCAAAAGCACATTCTACCACCATTTTGCACTTGCTCGAGGCCTATAGAGTTGAACTCTCCTGGCTAATGTCCAGGTGACCTGTTAAGGCTTCATGAGCCATAGCATTAAGGAGTAGGCTGGGTCCCAAGGAAATGGTCAGCATTTCAACATCCACCAACAGTAATTTTCATGGTCTGGGGAAATAAGTCTCTTCTGCAGCTGTTCAAATAGACCAGAAATCCTGAGTAGATGCACGAGTGTCATGCACCTTTCCTGGCCATGTCCTACACATTGATGTCGGTGAAATGTCCCTTGTGATCCACCAGCGCTATCAGCACCATGGAAAGTATCCCTTGTGGTTTACGTACTGGCATGCCCCAGTGTGCCGGGTCCAAGATAGGAATCTGCGTTCCGTCTATCGCCCCGCCGCAATTAGGGAACCTCCAGGGCATTAAAGCCATCCACAATGGTCTGCACATTTCCCGAAGTCAACTACCCTTGATAGTAGCTGGTCAATGTTTGTGCTGGCTACTTGCAGGACTGCAGCCCCTACAGTTGGATTTGTCTCCCACTCTAAACTGATTCCCAACTGACCAGTAGCTGTCAGGACGTTGCAAGCTTCCACAGCGCTATGGCCGCTCGCTCTCAACTGTGAAGCCTGCTCTCATTTTGGTGTCTTTGCGCTTTAGGGCAGGGGACAGCAAGTCCCAAAGTTCCATGAAGTGGCCCTAACGCATACGAAAGTTTCTCAGCCACTGAGAATCATCCCAGACCTGCACACTATGAGGTCTCACCAGTTTGTGCTTTTTTTTTCCGGACCAGAATCAACGTTCCACTGCATGAACCTGGCCCAATGCACACCATACTCCCAACCACCACATGCCATGCATCTAGAACATCTGTGTCCATGTCCTCATCAGTTTAGTAATCACACTGTCTTCGCTTCCTCACCCGGTTTTTCAGTACTGCACATGCTGTTGGATAACGCACGAGGTATTACAATGTAGTTAAACTGCAGTGGAAATCTGAGTGGGCTCCATTCTTCCCATTGTATGGCGCGATTGCATGGGTAATCGCCTGAAAAAAGTGTGTGAAAGGAGCTCTTTGGTTCAAGATGGCAGATAAAATGTGGTAAATAGTTGTCTTTTGTAGCTTTCATGGAGTTGGGAACCTCGCTAAGTAACTTCAAGTGGTACGGTGGGAGAGCAGAGTATGTCAGCAGAAAATGGAGCTGAGGTGTGCGGGCAAAGCTGTGCAACTCTGTTCATGAAGGCCGAAAATGGCGGGGATTTGTTGCCATCTGTAGCTTCCATGGGAGTCCAGGACAGACACTGGACAAGAGCAGCAATAATCCTGTGGCACCTTATAGACTAACAGACTTTTGAGGCATGAGCTTTCGTGGTGAATACCCACTTCATCATGCATCTATCACCCACGAAAGCTCATGCTCCAAAATGTCTATTAGTCTATAAGGTGCCCACAGGATTCTTTGCTGCTTTTACAATCCAGTAATAACAATGGCTACCCCCCTGATACTTAACATAGAAAGAGCAGGGGAAGAGGTGTGGCTCTGCTCATGGTAGCTGAAAAAAAAAAGGTTGGAAATGGTTAGCTGAAAGAGTACATAGATAAAGATGAGAGAACATGCAAAAGGTGGTACCAGGGGACAGGCAGTGCAGCACCTGCTGACACATCTGCTGGCAGCATGGCATCTGCTGTAGCTTTTCACGGCGAGAGGAGCAAGTGATGGCACACCAGCCCAGAAAAAAAACCTGCGAGAATGTTTTTCCCCCATTACGCACTGGGATCTTAACCCAACAATTCCATGGGAGGCAGAGACTGCAGGAACTGTGGATACCTTCCACAGTGCCACCGCTCTGACATTCGATGCTAAGTCCTCAGTACTGCGGATGCCTCTCGCCGAATTCAACGCGCTTTAGTGGGGATGCACAACACTGAAATGTATAAAATCGCATCTGAAATTCAAATAGAAAATAAGTCAAAATTAATTCGTACAGTAGATGTACCGTAGTCCTGGCTGGAGTGCAGGGGACTGGACTAGGTGACCTAGTGAGGTCCCTCCGTCATACTCTTCTTCTAAGAGTCTATTGAATGGGAAAGACAGTTGCCTTGGATTATAGGAATTTGTTTCAAAAGTCATGAATGTACTGATGTATTTTCACAGGGACTCACTCACATGAGCTCTTCACCAGATTTTGCACCAGTTTAGCTATTTTGGTTAGTGCTGTGACTGTTTACCTCTAGTGCAGACAGTTTTCTATATAAAAGGTGCCTTATACTGGATTGCTTATTCCCCTTCCCATATGGGAATGAGCTATGCCGACAATGAGCACCTTTACGTCAGTATAATTGCATCCAGTCGGTGTAGTGATGGGGACACCTCACGGGGCACCCCCGAGGACTCAGGGCAGCCAAAAGCAGCCCCTCAACTCAGTTTCCCTTCTTTGTTCCCCATATAATGGAGGAATTCCCCTAGTCTCAAGGTTTTCCCTGCAGCAGCCTCTCTCACTCTCTCAAGTCTCACTTCAGCCTCCTGAGCTGGCCTCTTACTCTAGCCCCCTTCTGCCCTTTATTGAACATTGCCTGATTTCTCTCAGGGGGGCATCTTTTCTAACCAGGGCTGGCTTGGCCCCAGGATCTCAGACCAGGGCACATGGCCCTGTCATAGGCAGGGATAGGCCGGTACAGTTAAAGTGGTGCAATTTCTATGTGTAGACAAACCTTCATACATGTATTCTTCACACTGGTTATGATGGGGGTAGATAACGGGAGGTATGACAATAAAGAAGACAGAAAGAGAAGAGTTAGTTTAGTTCTTTTATTGCATGATGCTTTTGGTAACAGATTCATGGTTATTGGAGTCACTGAGAAAATGGTAAAACATGAGAAGAAAGTGGTGGGAAACATCGTCTGAGAGTGGAAGGAATTCTCAGGGCATTGGTTTGGCTATAAATGTACAGGCTGGGTTTTACTTTAAGAGGCTGATGTTAGTCACCCATATCCTATGGACAGTAAATGGGAGTTGGGCACCTAACCACACTTAGCTGCCATTGTCAATTTCAACTGGACATGGTGGAGTGGACAGTGCACTGGACTAGGGCTCCGGATAACTGGTTTCTATGCCTGTCCCTACCACTAGCCCAATGAGTGAGTCTGGGCAGGTAACGTCACATCTTTCTGCTTTTGTTTCCTCAGCTATAATATGAGGATAAGGATGTGGAGCTAGGGCTAGAGTCACAAAGCTTCCACTTTAGGCACCTGGGATTCACAAAAACCTGCTCAGCTACCGGCAAATCCTGTAGGCAGCTAAGTATTTGCATTAAAAAGGACTTAGGCCTTTATGTCTCTGCCTCTGGACCTTCCCCCTGCAGCTCACACCAGGCACCTGGCCGCCAAGGCCCCAGAGTGATGCACAGACACAGGAAAGATAGACGTTCCCCTATCTGGCTCACCTGATGGGCTCAGTCCGGCAAATGAGGTGCCCAGATACTTTTGAAATTCCCACTGGGCATCTAAGTATCCTGAAAAACTGGCCCTTAATCATTGTTGAAAATAAGCAGCCTAGGCTGGATTCCTGTGTCCTGTAGCACAGGTTAGAGGGTTTCCTTTTGCTTTTCTGTTCCTTTGGAAAGACACTAAGAAGCAAAAGTTAATTATACAATTGCCTAACACTGGAGTTCCACATGAACATTGCAACACTATATTTTTGTAATGTAGGAATCACACATTTGTGTGTGTGTGTGACTGTGTATAGAATTCTCTCATTCTACAATGAAACGATGCTCAGCATTCCCACTGAGTTCATTTTGCCAGCACCCTCTCACGGAGCACAAACGCTCCTCATTGTTTGAACTTTGAGCAGCCAGAAGATCAAGTCTCCAACCAGCCCAGTAGTACCCATCTGCGAAATCTTATAAAGGTCCAAAAAGAATGGGGTCACAGGATTAAAGAGGTCTCTCTGTCTCCACTTTATCCCATGGCTGTGACTCTAAGAGCATGACACAAAACCCAAGGAAGGAAAAGGGAACATTACCTTGGACTACAGCAGGCTTCGGTTCAGGCCCCAAACCAGCCTATGGTATGTCTATTTCATTTTAACCTAATGAAAATGAGTGGTTAGCATTGTCCAAACACGAATTTCCTGCTGGCTTTCCTCAGAGCCTCCTTGACCTCTTTGTTTCTCAAGCTGTAGATGAGGGGATTGACCAGAGGAGTCAGGACAGTGTAGATGACAGAGAGAACTTTCTTGAAGTCTCTCAGTGTGTTGGTCGTAGGGAACATATAGACAATCAGTAGAGTTCCATAAAAAATGGACACCACAATGAGGTGGGAGGAGCAGGTAGAAAAGGCCTTTTTCCTCCCCGTGGTGGAAGGGATTCTTAGGATGGTCACAATGATGCAGATGTAGGACATCAAGGTAAGTAGGAATGGGACCACTAAGAAAATCAAGCACAGTGTGAAAAGCAAGATTTCCATCAACTGAGGATCATTACAGGAAAGCTTTATCAGGGGGATAAGATCACAAAAGAAATGGTCAATACCATTCGAGCCACAGAAAGTTAACTGGGATATTGAAAAAGTTATTATGCCACTACATAGGAAGCCACCTATCCAAGAGCCACCTGCAAGTTGGAGGTATAACCTGCCACTCATACGGGTTGCATAGTGCATTGGATTGCATATCGCTAGATACCGATCATAAGACATCACTGATAAGAGAAGGCATTCCGTGGCAATCATAGAACCAAAACAAAAATATTGTGTGAGACACCCACTAAATGAAATGGTTCTGTCCTTGGTCAAGAGACTGGCCAGAAAGCTGGGCAGGATGGTGGAGGTGTAGCAGGTCTCTAAGCAGGACAAGTTCGCCAGGAAGAAGTACATGGGGGTGTGAAGGTGCTGATCAGTTACAACTAGCACTATGATGAGGATGTTCCCAGCCATGGTTGCAATGTAGATCACGAGAAACAGCAGGAAAAGAAGGATTTGCAGTTCAGGGAGAGTGCTGAATCCCAGGAGGTTGAATTCTGCGATGGACGTTTGATTTCCCTTTTCTGGGTTCGTCATAGGTTGTTTTCACGGGAAGGAAATTCACTCTGGGATATAAATGAAGAACATTCACTCAATAAAATGTCAGCATTGTTTTCATTGTCTGTGCAGCTGGCTAACAGAACAATAGCTGATTAGAGAGTGGAGGCTAGGGGAGGGGAAATGGGGAAAATACCATCTCGCTTGACCCCGGGGGGACAGGTTTGATATATGAGCAGGCTGCAGGTTAAACAAAATGTTAATCTCTCTGGAAACCTGTGTAGTAACTGGACAGATCACACCAAGCACTCAAATACTGTGGTGATGGGGCTCATGTACAACAGTACAGAAACACAGATAGATATTGATTCCAACAGTCACATCTTCAACTTCCTGGTGTATCAAAGCAGAACAGTGTCCTTTGAGAGGTTGCAGTTCCACTGCTGAAATGGGTTAGGATTTTTTATTTTAGGTGAAGCCACAAAAAAGAAGCAAACCAAGTAAATAAGACTGGGATTTGTAATGTTTGAGCGGCCAACTCCAAGTGAGTTGCAGTGGAAATGGAAATAACGCTAACCCTAACTCTATTAGCACCCTTTGAAAGTTTTTATCCTACACAGGCAAATGCCTGTTGTTCTGTAGGACAATATTTCATTGTCCTGCAGTAGGACACTCTACACAGAGACCCAATCTTCATTAAAAATAAACAAATAAACAAAAAAACCTCTATCTAGAAACCAGCATTATAGCTTGAAATTTATCCTCTACTGCAAGAAAAAAATCTGTATAAAATTTGAAATCTGTAAAAAAAATGTTCTATTTTCATATTATGAGAGTGGTGTGGAACCCAAATTTCCCTTTAATCGTCAAGTTCATGATTTCAAAATGTTGGTTTTTATTCCAATTTTATCTTTAAAAAAAGAATTATCTATTTTTAATTTTATTTCTTGATTTTCATTTTATATTATTTTCATGATCTATATTTGTATTGTATTTTCTTTGATACAATAATTACATTTTTATAATTATTTAAATTTTCTATTTTAACATTTTATAAAAATATACACCCACTTTTTTTCCTAAGCAAAATTTTGTAGAAATTGGTGTGTTCCCATTGAATATTTTGATCATGAATGGATGATTTCTGATGCAAAAATGTTGGATCGGATTTTTTTTTTCAGTTCTACATTTTATTCTTTTCTTCTTTAACATTGGTTAAATAAACATTACTTCGCTCTCTCTCTTTTTGTTTGTGGATGTCTAGTCTGCCATTACTAATCCTTATTAACTGCTAAATGAGGATCTGATCCTGCCCAGTGTTAATTTTACAAATCGGAATATTTCTGTTCAGTCTGAGCCTTCTCTTGTCGAAGTCAAAGATAAAATTTCCACTGACTGCAGGGACGGGACCCTTTGATTTCAGTGGGGATTGGACAGCTAATGCCTTGAGACTTCTTTGACACTTGCAGCTTGGCTCGGATGGATTCGGTTTCAATCGCTGGACATCGGTAAATGTCGCTATCAGCTGAGACACTAAAACCAACAATAGAAACGATTGGTCACAGGCAGCATTAGCGCAGCCTCCCCCACGCCGTGCTCCAGCAGGGATGAAAGTCATCAGACCCGTGGCCAGGCAGGGACCCTCCACACCCAGCTGTCACTGGGGTGAGTGAGTGGGGTAATGACAGCCGAGATGCACAGAACTCCCTGCACGGCCATGTGGCCAGTGACATCCATCCCTGGTGTCAGGTGCAAGGTGCAGGGCAGGTTGTGGTCCTGGCAGAATAGAGCAGAAACCCCCCAAGGCTGGGCTGTGAGAAAGAAGAGTCCATGGCCATTGGGGAGGCCACCCCGGTGCTGGGTGGCTTCTGCCCATGGAGGCAGCCAGTCGGGGAGGGCTCCTCAGCAGCTGGGGACTTGTTATCCTCCTCCTCCTCCCAGCCCTTGCCATGGATTTCTACTCCACTGGGCCAGGGCAGTCACCTTCTCTCCCCCTTGCACCTCAGTGATGCAAGGATCCATCAGTATCCTATGGATCGATGCTGGAAGCCCCTGCAGCCCAGCTGTAAGGGCTTCCTGAACCCTGACCCCACCCCCACCCACAGCTGAATTTCCTGCAACAGTAAAAATTTAATTAGTTTTAAATGGGGGAGTGGTGTTAATAAAAATCAACATTAGTCATGAAAACTGGGAGGCGGGGAGGGGCGGGCGAGGGAATAGATTCTGCCAAGCAAATGTATTACCAATATCTCCTCTCCTAGCACTGAGCACGGCAGGAAATATCAGCTCTGCTCTACCCAAAACATCTCCCTGACCCTCTCCATGCCTCAGCGAGGTCTGTGCCAGAAAGAAAAGTAAAATCCTGTGCATGGAGGGAAGCTTAAAGCGGAATAAAGGATGTTCTAGTGTTTGAGGAGCTCCTCTTGGACTTGGGCAGTGTTAGTTCAATTCCCTCCCTAGTCATAAATTCCTCATGTGACTTTCAGATCAAATTATCGAAGCTCTCTAGGTACAAAAAATGCTTATTGGTGCTTGAGTAGTAAGTGCCGCACCTAACATCCATCAATTACAAATCCCACTTGGGGGTGTGTGCGTGTCTTTGGGTGCTGAAACTCCTCTATACATCTGTCCTTCTAGGTGTCAGGTCCCTGTCTTTAAAGCAGGAATAATAGCACCTCACAGGGCGATGGGAGGCTAGAGACATTAAAAACAGTAAGGTGCCAGATACCATGGTGATGGGGGCCAGATAAGGAGCTAGAATAGAAGGAACCTGACAGATCTTTCCTTTTTCTGAAATATATTATTATGCTTTGGGTTGGGAGTTTGAGAGAGATCATTGCCCATTTCCCCTTGGATTCCCATGGAATCCGTTATCTAGCAGAATTATATTGCTTCAAAAACCTCGAGCTTCAAGAAGCAGGGAGGAAAAGGCTGATTTACCTTTAAGGTGGGTCAGTCACAAGCCAGAATCTCTGTTGTCATCTTCTCACTCATCGTTTCAGAGACCAGGATCCAGGTTATTCAGTCCATCTTCGCTTCCCACCGCATCCACGTACTTTCATTTACCCAGTAAATAGAACATCATAACCTAAAAAAGGTACTGGGGTTCCGTTTGCCATGTCTAGTAACTTGCCCTGTGCATCATATCCTCCGTCAAGTGGAGAACATCTTTTCTGATTCGTTATATAGCCTTCTGTGACAACGTGCAGTCTCCTGAGACATCTCTGCTGTGGGGAATGTAACAAGCAAGGAAAAGTTGATATTTGGTTTACTTTTAGGAAGCATCACTGGAGTCAAACTTCTAATCTCAAAGGGAAAAGTCTTGGAGAGGGAAGAAACTTCTAATCCTAAAACAAATCTCTCTTTTTATTGGGTGAATGCTATGGTGACTGTCAAGAAATAATGCATGAATTCTAGATTTTAAATCTGAGGTATTCAGAGCTGCCTAGGTTTAGACTCTGAGTTCCCACCCAATTCCCTGATGCCGCTTTGGAAATCTCGGCATAGTTAGCTGAGCTTGCACTGTCTCTAAACAAACCTCCTGTTGCCCTCAAAAGCATGAAAACAAGGTACCAATCCCCATCCAATAAGCTTCCTCAATCATTCAGGTAACATTTTAAAACATCATCTCAGTGGATTAGGAGTCTAAATCCCCATTTTTCAAAAGTTTTTAGTTTCTAAAGGGCTTTAATATCAGCCTAGATCTTCACTGAGGTCAACAGATCTTAGGCTCTAAATCACTTTTGATGTTCACTTAAGTGTTTTTGAAAATGGTATGTTTACAAAAGTTTTCCTCCTCTACCTTGGTGGGTCCTGCATTTTCTTGGCAAGAATTTGCTCACCTCAGTGACTTCCACAGTCTGGGTAAACCCTCCTGTGTCTGATCAGAGTTTGGGAGGTTTGGGGGGAACCCGGGCCGCCCTCTACTCCAGGGTCCAGCCCAGGCCTGTGGGAGTTGTCACAGCTGTCTATAGTGCCTCCTGTCAAAGCTGATCAACAGCGACGATCCCTGGCTACTATCCCCAATGGCTCCTCAAACACCTTCTTTAATCTACCACAGGATTTCCTCCTGATGTCTGATAATGCTTGTCTTCTAAATCCTCAGCAGTAAACTCTCTCACACTCTCGCTCCTTGCCATTTTGCTCCTCACTCGCACTCCTTCTCCTCTCTGGCTCCCCCTGCTGACTGGGATGAGCTCCTTTTTAAAACCAGGTGCCCTGATTAGCCTGCCCTGATTGGCTGCAGGTGTTCTAATTAAAGTAGCTCTTTTACACTGCCTTCTAGAAAGGTCTTAATTGGCTCCAGGTGCCTTGATTAACCTGGAGCAACTGCCATTTGGTTGCCATGGTCCTAGGGATTTGTTTAGCCTGGGGCTAACATACATGTTTCTCAGTACTTCACTGTAGCCATCTGGCCTTGCCCCATCACAGTTACTGAGATAAAATGAAGAGACAACAACGTGTTTCACTCATTTAGGCTGGGGTAATGTACATAATAAACATCCAACTCCCATGACATTGCTATGAGAGTTTGGCACCTAACTTTCTTAGGCTTCTTGGAAATGTCCAGACCATGGAAACATGAAAGTCAGAGATCTGAGATTATAAAGTGCAAATAGTTTCTTCCCAAATCCCTGACAAGTTTATGGGTCACGTGGATCTTCAGTGCCACAACAATTCTACATGTTAGATAATCTTGTACCAGAACTAAAGGCCTATAATTGGTCTATTAGAGAGTTTGATAAGCAGCAGAACAGCACATATTTCATCCTATAAAAGACAGTATCATCCATTCACACTAGTCAACTCATGGTCTGATTTGGGTACAGTCAATACAATCATTGCACTTGTGTGTATTGCAATACATTCTACAACTAGACTCCCAAACTGTAATTTTTTAGCATGAAGCTTTACATACTGTCACTTCTAGCCCTGAAGGAAATGATTGTTCTGGCCTTAACGGAAGAATACAAATATTCACTTATTTCCTAACGCAAAACAAACTAGAAAATTGTTATTCCCAGTCCTCTTCTTGGATAGACATGGATCTTCCCACACCCTTGCATACATTTTTATTTCCAAGTTTATTGACTCTTAATCACTCTACTTATTACGTAGTCCTGCCATGAGTGAAGATGACTTGATTAGATGACCTATTGAGGTCCTTTCCCGTCCTATACTTCTATGATATGACGAATGCAAAGGACAGTTAACTTGAATTATTGGAGTAGCTAGATGCAGGGCAACAGAGATTAAAATGGTGAGCAGAATGGTCAGGGTGGGCATTGTGGGATACCTCTGAAGGCCAGTTTCAGTAATGTAACTAACACAGTGTCTATGCTGACACTGTGTCACTGTAATGACATCATTTCTCCCTGAAGTGGTTTATTTTCTCGGCAAAACAGAAGAGTTGTGTCAGTGGGAGAGGCATTGCAGTGTGCACACCACCACTGCCTTTTGTCTATGAAACTGTGTAGTATAGACAAGGCCTTACTCTTCCCAGTGGCTCTCAACCTTTCCAGACTACTATACCTCTTTCATGAGTCTGATTTGTCTTGCGCACCCCAAGTTTCACCTCACTCAAAAACTACTTATGTACAAAATCAGACATAAAAATACAATTGTGTCATGGTGCTCTAGTACTGAGAAATTGCTTCCTTTCTCATTTGGCCTGTATGAAATTTTAGTTTGTACTGACTTTGCTAGTGCTTTTTATGTAGCATGGTGTAAAACTAGGCAAATATCTAAATGAGTTGAGTTACCCACTGGAAGACCTCTGTGTGCCCCCAGAGATACACATACTCTGATTGAGAGCCACTGCTCTAGCCCCCTTCTGCCTTTTATTGAACATTGGCTGATTCCCCTCAGGAATTCCATCTCTAATCAGGGCTGACTGGCCCCAGGCTCTCCAGCCCAAGGCCATGTGGCCCTGTCAGAGGCAGGAATATGCTGGTACAGTTAAAGTGGTGCAACTTTTATGTGTAGCCAACCCTTGACACATGTATTCCTCACACTGGTTATGATGTGGGTAGATAACGGGAGGTATGACAACAAAGATGACAGAACGAGAAGAGTTAGTTTAGTTCTTTTATTGCATGATGCTTTTAGTAACAGAGACACAATTATTAGGGTCATCTAAAAAATGGTAAAACCTGAGAAAGAACTGGTGGAAACATCCCCTGGATGTGGAATGAATTCTCAGGAGAGTGGTTTGGCTGTAAATGTATAGGTTGCGTTTTCCGATAAGAGCTCATGTTAAACACCCAAATCCTATGGACAGTGAATGGGAGTTGGGCACTTGAAGGACCAAAATCCATTTGCCGTGGATGTAAAATCTTAACTACAGTTTCTACTAAGAACTTTTCATATAGGCCCGGATGAAAACTAGCTAAGAAAGAACAGTACGTAGCTAAGAGAAAGCTGGGGTAAATAGATAACCTTGTGTGTTTCAGGTCAGTGAGCAGAGTCAGCATAACTCTGAATATAACTGGGCATCGTTATTACAACTTATAGACACATGAAGCACTGAGAAAGGCCTCATGGTTACTCACTAATCCAAGGTGGAGATAGTGGTACAATACCCCTCAGATCCCAGACAGAGTTCAGCGAGAGACCTAATATAATTAACATAAGTTATGACACCTTCCCCTCACAGATGGATGTCAATCCTAGCCCACAGAAATGCAAGGGTAAACAAATAAACAAGTGTTATTGTTAAATATTAATTACTGCTTTTTTGCTTTAAATTTCCAGGAATGTACCTGTTGGTCAACCAGGAGAGCTGCTACCTCATTCCCCTGGACCCCAAAATAAGGATTTAACCTATACACTTTAATAGACATAGTTTGGGGGTAATTACCTGTGTGTCAGCAATATGTTAATTTGGGCCATGAATGGAGCCATTATGTAATCTTTTAGACCATTGGCTTATCATGTTTATCTTGTCTTGCTGCTAGAACCTATTCAGGGGCTTGGAAAATCCATCCCTACTCATTTCTCTCCTTCCAGTGAGCACCTTATATAATCTATTGTAATTAATTGTTCTGTAGTGTCTCTGAGCCTGATAAGCTCCACCAGCGCTGTGTGTAACAAACTCCTATGCTTGACTCTATATGGTGTGGATGACTATTCCTTCAGCACCCAACACCCTTAGGTGCCATTTCCAATTACAACTGGACACTGTGGCGCAGTGAATTGGATTAGGGCTCTAGATAACTGATTTCTATGCATTTCCCCACCATTAGCCCACTGAGTGAGTCTGAGCAGGTAACGTCACCCCTTTCTGCCTTCGTTTCCCAGCTATAACGTGAGGATAAGGATGTGGAACTAGGGCTAGAGTCACAAAGCTTCCGCTTTAGGCACCTGAATCCCAGAATCCAGCCCCCTGGGATTCACAAAACCCTACTCAGCGGCCAGGAAACCCTGTAGGCACCTAAATTTTTACTTTAAATGTGCCATAATTCCCAATGTTTCTGCCTCTCAATATGCCCTCTGCAGCCTCACACAAGGCATCTGCACACCATAACCCCAGAAAAATGCAGAAATCTGGGGAAGGTAGATGTTCCCCTGCCTGACTCATGTGCCAGACACCTAAATACATTTAGAAATCTGGCCCTAAGTCACTTCTGAAAATGGGCAAATAAGAGGTCTGGGCTGGTGTCCTGTGTTCCATGGCACATGTTGGAGGGTTTCCTTTTGCTTTCCTATCCCTTTGGAAAGAAGCCTGGGGATGAAATAAACAATAAGAAAAAGAAGTTAATTGTAAAATTTCCTGTCATTGGAGTTCCATGGCGATGTTGCAATCTTGCATTTTTATAATGTAGGTGTTGTGTATGTCTGGGTGTATCTCACCCTACAAGGGATGGATGGTCAGCATTCCAACTCTGTCCATTTATCCTTCACTGTCTCCCTGAACACAATCTCTCTGCATTGCCTGAACTTCGATCAGTCACCAGTTCAAGTCTCCCACCAGCCCAGCAGTATCCACCAGTAGCATCTGATATCGATCCTAAAAAGAACAGGGTAACAGGCTTTTAAAAGGTCTTTGCACCTCCATTTCTCCCAGGGATGTGACTCTGCAAAAGCATGACAAGAAATCAATGGAAGCATGACCTACTTTAGTAGGCTTTGATACTGACCCCAAATCACTCCATGTTATATCTATTTCATTTTAACTTAAGGAAACAGATCAGCTAGCATTGTCCAAACATG
>NC_133781.1:404516-423793 GCF_003597395.2 Chelonoidis abingdonii | reverse complement strand
CCCCCCCCAAGGTCCCTGCCAATTTGAAAGGGGGGGAAATTTCTTCCTGACCACCAGATGATGACCAGTTAGACCCTGAGCATGTGGGCAAGAACCAGCCAGCCAAACACCCAAAAGAGAGAGATAATGGCTCAGTGCCACCTCAGAGCCCTGGCACATCCCACCCAATGCTCCATCTCCAGCTACGGCTGCCCTGATGCTACAGAGATTGAAAGAAAAAAAAAACATCCAGAATACACTGCAAGGGGGGAATCCCTTCCTGACCCCTGCCAGTGGCCATACGAAACCCTGAAGCATAAACTTTTAGAAACATAAGACATACGCTGCAAGTGAGACCCAGGGTTGCTGAGCTCTGCCCCCCACCATCACAAGCAGCCCCATCATACAATCCCACTCAGACATGTGTCCAGCTGTCTCTTAAAATGAATTTGGCCACTTGCCCCCCGCCCCGCCCAACTTCTATTTGGAGGATGCTCCAGACCCTTGCCGCACTGGTGGTTAGAAACCTCCCTGTAATTTCTAGCCAGTTTCTCCATCACTCATATACCCAATGTACATGTAAGCCCCACTGACACAGTCTGCCTCCTTGTTCCCCTTTAATGGTTAGGCCACGCATGGTGATTTAGAAGACAGTGGGCCCAGTTGACAGCTCGTGGCAATGGATATGCAGCTTCATTGGAAGCAGTAGCTCAGATCCACAGATGCAGCAAATTGCTTTAGGGTCACCAAAGTCAATGGAACTACATTGATGTGCTGAGGATCTACCCCAAATGTCTTCTCTCCCCTACCCCAGTCTTACACCAGTCTGACTCCTCTGGTTCCAGCGAAGCGACTCCTGATTTATACACAAAAGCAAGACAGCTCCCAACATTGTTTTCACTGCCCATGGAACGGGTGCTAGAGGTCAAGCAGTGTAACGAGTATTGTTTTCACACAGAATGAAAGTCTGATTTCCTTTGCACACACAATTTACACCCATTTAACTCCACCTCTGGACCAGATTTTCTACTGGTGTAAATCACCCCAGCAGCAGTGACATCAGGGGAGTTAATCTGGATTTGCATTGGTCCAACTGAGATCAGAATCAGACCTGGTTTTGTGCAAGCTGTGAGGTCATGGAAATCACTGACATTAATAAGCAGATACTAAGTAAGCAAACTTTTATTAGAGAAAGACAGAAATGAATTCCTGGGGAATTAAACACACCCAGTCAGTCTCCTCAGGGCAGCTTTCATCTCCTTGTTCCTCATGCTGTAGATAATTGGATTCATGATTGGTGGCAATACAGAATAAAGAACAGCCACCACAATATCGAGAGCAGATGGGGAGCTGGAGGTGGGTTTCAGGTAGGCAAAGGCCCCAGTGCAAACAAACAAAGAGACCACAGTAAGGTGAGGAAGGCAAGTGGAGAAGGCTTTATGCCGGCCCTGCTGAGAGGGGATTCTCAACACTGATTTGAAGATCTGAGCATACGACACAGTGATAAAAATAAAGCAGCCTAAATATAACAATGTACTAAAAGAAATAATCCTAACTTCAGTCACATATGAGTCAGAGCAGGTGAGCTTGAGTAGCTGGGGGATTTCACAGAAGAACTGATCCACCATGTTGCCTCCACAGAAGCTCAATGCAAACATGTTCCCAGTGTGTAGTACAGAGTTGAGAATTCCACCGATCCAGGCACCAGCTGCCATTTGGACACAAGCTCTGCTGTTCATCATTGTCTCATAGTGCAGTGGTTGGCAGATGGCGACATACTTGCCGTCCAAGCCATGAGAAGAAGGGGAATAAATCTGCTCCCACCAAGAGCATGAGGAAAAAGACTTGAGCAACACATCCAGCGATAGAATATGCGACTTGGTGTGTTTCATGAGGAGCCTGGCCATGATTTGGGACAATGACAGAGATGAAGCCGAGAGTCTATGAGACAGATTCATCAGAAAAGTACATGGGGGTGTGAAGTTGGTGGTTGAAGGTTATGGCCATGAAGATAAGAAGATTCCCCATTAGAGCTGCCAGGTAAATCACTAGAAACACCACAAAGTGGAATATCTGCAGCTCCCGAACTTCAGAGAATCCCAGGAGAAGAAACTTGGTCACAGTGGTTCGGTTGGACATTTTCTTTCTCAGGACATCGTGTGATGTCTGTGGAAGGAGGGAAAAGAGAAAGGGCCAGGATGAGATCAGTAAAACAACTCTCCTTTTTAAAAACCACCTTAATTTCCTTGAGTTAGACCCTTAGCTTGTAAGGATTAGTATAATATGGGAATGAGTATGGAGAAAACTTCCCCACTGACTCCAATGGAGTTACTCCTGATTTACACTGGGGTGAGAGAAAGTAGAATCAGCTCAATGGACTCTAGTGCAGTTACCCCTATTTTACACCAGCGTGATGGAGAAAAGAATTAGGAACAATTGCTTTCGAGGTATTTGTATACCTCTGTCACCCAGAGGTGGGCAAACTACGGATAACGTTGTATAAATGTTACTAATCTCAGTTTACCAAGGAGAATCAGGGGTCTGCCTGGCCAGATTCTGCTGTAAGGAGTACTTCTTCCAATATGAGGTAATTTCACTGCATGCCATGGAATTACTCCCACTTTATACTGCTCTAAACTGAAGCAGCATCTTGCATGGAAGTGACTGAACCCTGCCACAATTACACAGTGAAATCGAGTCAGGAATACAGACAGTACCTCTGACACGTCATCCCCTTCTTCTAGCTGGGGTTTCATGCTCATTTCAAGAGACAGATGTTCCGGTTCCCTCCTGCTTCTCTAACTACTCATCTAAACTCCCTCCCAGAGCTTGAAGGAGAATCCAGGAGTCCTGACTCCCAGTTCTCCCCCTGAACTAATTCAGTAAATACAACACCCCTTCTGGAGCTGGAAATACAGGCCAGGACTTCTGGATCTACCCATTGGACTCAACTCCCCCCAGAGCTGGGAAAAAAAGTGACGTGTCATGACTCCCAGTCCCCTCCTCTGACGACTGCATCAGACTGTATCTCAGTCTCTGTCCCAGTAAATCATCATTGCTATCAGCAATGACTGCTGTGAGTGACAATGGAGAGTCATTGGACTAACTAACGCAAGTGAGAAGAATTCTCCAGCATGGTACTTGGGTCACCCACCTTTTGTCTGGAAGAGTTCAAGTCCCTGCTCCAGTTACTATTGAATTATCCATACAATGGAGCAGCTTCAACAGAAGAGACTGAGACAGTTTCATTTCAGAACAGCCCTTAGCCTAGAGGCTCAGGATCCCTCCTGTAAAGTGGTAATTCAAACCCCTTCTCATCATCAGTCAGAGAGAGGGATTGAGTCTGAGTTTGTCACAAGCTAGCAGAGTGCCCTAACCACTCAGCTTCAAGTTATGGGGGGTGCCTGTCCCAGAGTCCTTATGAGAGACAGAAATAGAACCCCCAGTTCTGGTTCCTCTCCTCTCCACCCTGGACTGAAATTCTGCCCAGAGCCACATATGAAACTCAGGAGGCCTGGCTCTTGTCCCCGCTACTCTGACTCACCAGACCCCACTCGTTTTCCAGATCTGGGGATAGAACCAAGGAGTCCAGGCTTCTAGTCCACACCACTCAAATGCTCTAGACTCAACAGTCCTTGCAGCAATTTAATAGACAGAAGTAACAATCAGCTGAGAAGTATACACAAATTCATAGATAGATAGATAGATAGATAGAACAACAAAGAGAGAGACACAGGTAAGAAAAGAATAGATACAGAGAGTGTGAGAGAAACACAGAACTAACAAAAACTAACAGATAGAGAAGTAAAAACACTTACAATTTCATCCTTAAAGTGCCACTGTGTAACTCCCAAATATATTTAATTACAAGAGCAAACTTATGGTGCCAGTCAAAGTGGAATCCTCCCAAACTGAAATGTCTTTTCTCCTCCAGGTACAGACTGTAATTGGTTTTCCCCTCTCTCTCGAGTCCCATATACACTGCTCTATCCACCAATCTCTCTGTTTAATGCCCTTATCACTGTATTATGAGAGGCCATTCCCCCACTGCACTGAGGCTGAGTGCTGGAAGTACACTGAGATCTGTGCTGTCTGCAGATGAGCTGTGTGTCAAAAAGGCTCGTGCTGCAGGAAGGTAATTTATCCATGTCTGTTTTCTAAGGGCTTTTGAGACTCACTGCCTGGAGCCCTTAACAGCACAGAGGCAACAATTAATTTCTCTTGCCCTCTACTTCCCCAAAGAGTTTCCAGAAACTAAAATATTCACAATTCCAACAGGCAGCAGGGTCTCGAGGAAAGATTGTGAAGCAAACACTGCGGGCACACAGGACTCTACTCCAGATGTCTGTCATCAATTCCTCACCCTGCTGCTGACCTGCTCTGTTACCTTGGGAAAATCCTTCCCTGGGGCTGTCTTTTCCCTCCCACCCTTTGCCTGTCCCTGGGGCGAAGACTGTGTCTTACCTAATATAATGGGCCTCTTATATCAGATTCAACTATCAGATAATTAATTAATTAATTAATTAATTAATAAAAAGCAAAGGTCCAAGGTTTCCTGAGATCTGATTCCAACTATTCCTCTGATTTGTTCAGTCCCTTCACCTTTCCATTCCTCAGTTGTCATCCCTACAATGGGGATAATAGTTACAACTTGGAGTAGTTGGAATAGTTACTCCATCTACCAATGTGATATATGCCATCATGTGCCAGCAATGTCCCTCTGCCATGTACATCGGCCAAACCAGACAGTCTTTATGGAAAAGAGTAAATGGACCCCAATCAGACATCAAGAATAACATTCAAAAACCAGTCAGAGAACACTTCAGTCTCCCTGATCTTTCGATTACAGACCTAAAAGTCGCAATCTTACAATACCAAAAAACCTTCAAAAACAGACTCCAAGGAGAGACTGCTGAATCGGAATTAATTTGCAAAATGGACACCATTAAATTAGGCTTAAATAAAGACTGGGAGTGGATGGGTCATTACACAAAGCAAAACTATTTCCCCATGTTTTTTCCTCCCCTCATCCCGCTTCCCTTCCTCTTAACTTCTAGTCAACTGCTGCATATGGACCATTACATAGACAGAGGACAGATAAATACTTGGATATTTGGTGACCTCTTATGCAGTGCTCAAACTATATTCACCTGTAAAAAAAGAAAAAAAAATCCCAGCACACTTGTCTAATTGCTTTGCATATGAACATTTGGTAGACATATCTGGTCTGTTAATATGTGAATACAGAAATGTCACTCACTTTAATAAAATCACCAGAAATGACATAGGAGGTGTAATGATCCTCACTCTGCACTACGGTAAAAAGCCTGTTAAATAGAAAGATCTACTGACTATATTCCTGTCTGATGTCTCTTTAAACCAAAGTTTGCTGTTGTAATAATTGTTTTGTTTCTGATATTTACATGGCAAGGATTTGTAAACTTGTTAAAACTTCCTAAATAAAAAGCTTAAAAAAATGGGCATGTAGATCAAGCCACCAAAGAAAAGTTCATCTCCTAGTTTAGACTGATATAAATTTGGAGTAAATCCACTTACACTAAAGTAGATCAGTAGAAATAATCAAGATTTATATCAGTGTGAGAGAAGAATTATGTCGATTCTTAAAAGGAACCACAGAAGTTTGTGCTGGTCAGAGGTTAAAAAAGGGGCATTGTCAGTTGAAGTGTAAAACAATTGCCCCTTTGGGAATGAAACGTTTTGATTTTCCAGTACAAAACAACTTTTCATATATTTTTTCCCCTTAATTTTACTTTGAAACATGGTCAACATCGAAAGAAAATGTTTAGATTTTGTCAAAATGAAACTGAAACAAAATTGTTTTTGACTTCTTGATTCACCTGAAATTTGGAAAAATACCATTTTCAGTTGGACCGACAATTATTTTTTTTCCAATTTTTCAAAATTGCCAGTGAAATGAAAAATTTATTAGTCACCCAGCTCTATTTGGTATTTGCCTCCCACATATCATGAGGAAGTTGATGTGCTAGATTACAAGCAATAAGGAAAGAGGAAGGTAACTTTTACTGTGTTCAATAGTTGCCATTTAAACACACAGGCAAACACTCACACAAGCATCCATGCAGTATCTTCCATAGACTGATGCGCACACACACACACCATGATGCTCACTCACCCTTCACACAAGCAGGCGCACATACAGTATGTAACATGCAAACACTCACTCTACCACAGCAGCCTAAATGTACCAAACACACTCTTTCCCTCACCACAAAAACAATCAGACACACACTCACTGGCTCTCACACACACACACAACACCTTTATGTCCCAGGTTAGAAGGTGTAGTCTCTATAGTGATGTTACAAAACAATGAAGCAGATCTGAGGGGGGGGCTGTGTTTGTTTTGTCTTGTTTTGCTTTTACATTTTTTTTAAAGGAATAAATGTCAGCTCTAGTTCAGCCCTCTTCTGCTGGGGACAAACCTTCTTCACATCTCCAGCCTAAATTTACTCATGGCCAACTTATCTGCATTAGTTTCTGTGCCAGCATTGTCCTTTAGCATCAATAGCTCTTCTCCCTCCCTGGTGTTCCTCCCCTTGATCTATTTATAGAAAGTGAACACATCTCCTCTCAGCCAGCGGTTTGCTTGGCTGAACACGCCAAATTCTTTTAGGGCATATTAGAGAAAGAAAGTCAGGATCATTTCCTCTGTCACTCTAATCCTGAGCAATGCCCTTCTCCTGCCCTCCACATGCAGGACATGATGTGCTGAGGAAGAAAATGTCCAACTGAACCACCGTGACCGAGTTCCTTCTCCTGGGATTCTCTGAGGTTCAGGAGCTGCAGATTTTACACTTTGTGGAGTTTCTAGGGCTTTACCTGGTAGCTCTGAAAGGGAATCTCCTTGTTATCATCCTTGTAGTGCTTGACCACCACCTTCAAACCCCCACGTACTTCTTCCTGATGATTGTGTCCATCTTGAACCTTGGATCCATCTCCCTCACTGTCCCCAAGTCTGGGGCCAAATCCCTTTTAAACACTAGGTCAATTTCTTATGCTGGATGTGTTACCCAAGTTTTTCTCTTCATCTTCTTCACTGTGGTTGACTTTGCTTTTCTCATCATCATATCAATCATACGCTATGTCACCACCTGCCAACCATTACACTATGAGATTATAATGAACAGGAGAACTTGTTTTAAAAATGGCAGACAGTGCCTGAATCACTGGAATTCTCCTTTCTGCACTGCACACTAGAAGCATGTTTCCACTAACCTTCTGTGGAGGCAACATGGTGGGTCAGTTCTACTGTGAAATCCCCCAAATACTCAAGCTGGCCTGCTCTGACCTGTACCTTGGTGAAACTGTGGTTATTTACTTTAATATATTCTTAGCCTTAAGATGCTTTGGTTTTATAATTGTGTTGCATGTTCAGATCTTCAAAATAGTTCTGAGAATCCCTTCTGAGCAGAGTTGGCATAAAGCCTTCTTCACCTGCCTTGCTCACCTCATTGTGGTCTCCTTGTTATTTTGCAAGGCTGCTTTTGCTTACATGATCCACATCTCCATCTGGTGTGGATCCTGTGGTGTGTGTGCTTTATTCTGTGGTGCCTCCTTTGATGAATCATAGAATATCAGGGTTGGAAGGGACCTCAGGAGGTCACCTAGTCCAATCCCCTGCTCAAAGCTGGACCAATACCCAACTAAATCATCCCAGTCACAGCTTTGTCAAGCCTGACCTTAAAAACCTCTAAGGAAGGAGATTCCATCACTTCCCAAGATAACCCTTCCAGTGCTTCACCAACCTCCTAGTGAAAATGTTTTTTCCTAATATCCAACCTAAACCTCCCCCACAGCAACTTGAGACCGTTACTCCTTGTTCTATCGTCTGTTATCACTGAGAACAGTCTAGATTCATCCTCTTTGGAACCCCCTTTCAGATAGTTGAAAGCAGCTATCAAATCCCCCCTCATTCTTCTCTTCTGCAGCTAAATAATCCCAGTTTCCTCAGCCTCTCCTCATAAGGCATGTGCTCCAGCCCCCTAATCAATCATTTTTGTTGCCCTCTGCTGGACTCTTTCCAATTTTTCAACATCCTTCTTATAGCGTGGGGCCCAAAACTGGAGACAGTACTCCAGACGAGGCCTCACCAATGTCGAATAGAGGGAAATGATCACGTCCTTTGATCTGCTGGCAATGCTCCTATTTATACAGCCCAGAAGGCTGTTAGCCTGCTTGGCAACAAGGGCACACTGTTGACTCATATCCAGCTCTTTGTCCACTGTAACGCCTAGGTCCTTTTCTGCAGAACTGCCTGCCTAGCCACTCGATCCCCAGTCTGTAGCAGTGTGTTCTAATCATCTACAGCATGAGGAACAAGGAGATCAAAGGTGCCTTGAAGATACTAACTGGATGGAGATTATTCATCAAAAATAAAATTTCCAGATTTCTCTCATGACCATGGTTTCATTCTGTTTTTCCTTACAGACATAATTAAATGATGATATTATTTTCTTCATGGGAATGTGATGTGCAATCTTTTTTATACAAAATATTGTGTTTACAGTAGTAATAATTCAGACTAAATTCATGGAAGTCAGTAGAGTTATTCTATATCTACCCCAGTGTAAATCAGATAAGAATTGATTGATCAATCTAGCTATGAATGGGGAAAAAAAGGCAAAATCCTTTGTTAACAGAGTTAAGGTTTCCCAGTGATAGTTCAGACCCTTCTAGAATATTTTGTTGTAAAGCAAAAATTTAAACTTTGGAAACTCAAGAAATAGAGAATTAATATACATGCTCATAGAACCTTAACTTTGCCCCCAGTAGCTGGCAATAGTCCCATGGAATTCTCTGCAGTAAACTCTAGCTGAATTCATTGTGCTAGCTGCAGCTGACTTGAATGGTGGAGGGAGAAGAGTGTTGTGTTTGTGATACAAGGAGCTTTGAGGATTAGTTGAGGAGCACCACAGAGTTGTGATTGTAATGCGGATAGATTTGGTCTCACCCCCACACCCCATGTGTGACCAAAGGGAAGAGGTGCACGTGTCCCTTGAGATCCCATCTGCATCGTTTCAATACAGAATTGTGTAGGTTATGTCAGTAGCAGGTCCGTGGGGTCATCTTATCAATGGTGAGGGGGGATATGAAAGCAGGCTGTGGGTTTAATGAAGGATAAGGGAAAGTAGAGTTTAAGTGGTCTCCTGTGTGCAAGGGTGAAGGGAGTGTAAAAGGGGATGTAGTTAAATTGTACCAATGTGGCATTCAGTGGGGGGAGCAGGCCCAGTGTTCAAGCATAGAGCAAGCAAAGGTAGTGCCTGTCCATCACAGTGACGAGGCAGAGCTGGAGTGTGGGAGTTAGGGGCCTTGTGGAGCATTGCCCAGTGTGGGCAGAGTTAAAGTTATGTGGGCATTTACCTTGCCTTACCTTAATTCTGTATTTCCAGTTTTTCAGAAGCTTGCGTTTTGCTGAACTGGACCTTCTGGATGGGCATGAGCTGTCACTGGGAGATTTTAACTCTGTTTAAATGAAGTTTTTGGCTATTTAAATTCCTAGCTGTTTGAAGAGAATGAAAAATGTTAGTAGGAGTAAGTGGTCCTTCTGGAGGCTGTAGATAGCAGTGGATATTGGAAGATGAGAGAAGCAAAAGGCTCTTTTCAGAAGCACCATGTTTTTTTTCTGGACGGGAGCTGTATTATGTGCCTGTCTGGGTTCTCCTCACATCCACTACAAGAATCTCTCCATAAGCTCAACACAAAGTCAGACGCATCTATCTGCCACATTGGATGCTGTAGTGCGGTTTTGCCACAGTGCGTCCCTCAGCGATTGTGTGGGGTATCCCACCGCCTCGCTCTAGTCCACCGGCAGTCCGGGCTCTGTGGCAGTGTGGGACGGGCCAGCACACAGTCAGGAGCTCAGACCTTTTAAGCAGGGAGTTGAGCCAATAGTTCAGATAGCCACCCAGGCCCTAGATCAGGGAAGGGCAGCAAACAAACAATCAGAGACTCAAGGTATTAGGCAGTTGCTGAGTCAGCAGTTCAATAGCAGCCCAGGCCCTAGGTCAGGGTGGGGCAGCAAACAAACAGAAGCTCAGGCCCTCAGGCAAGGGTAGAGTCAGTAGATAGTTAGCAGCCCAGGCTCTAGGTCAAGGCGGGACAGCAAGCAAATAGTCAAGGACTCAGGCCTTTACGCAGGGACTGAGTCATAGTTCCAATATCAGGAGGTCCTAGCCTCTCCAGGCCAGGGAAAAGGGGGAGTCTGCCACCCAAGAAGTGGGTGGCAAGGGGAACGCAGGCCCTCCCTCTCCACTGTGTCCCAGCTCAGCGCCCTAGCAGCTGCAAAAACTCGCTGCTGTCAGTGGGGATCCTGGCCGCAACACACTGACATAGGCTCTGGCAGTGTTGCAGCCAGGCTGGGATCGGCTGCCCCTGGTCTACTTCCACACTCCCCCTCATAGGATACCTAAGTCATGGTAGCGTCGCCGGAGGTCTCAAACACCATTGGTTCCTCTGGGTAAGTAGCGGATGGAAGGCTCAGCTGCTTCTCAGGGTAGCTAGCAAGAGGCAGGCTCGGCTCCTCCTCGGGGTAGTGGGCAAGAGGCAGGCTCGGCTCCTCCTCGGGGTAACGAGCGAGGGGTAGTCTCGGCCAGTCCTCCCCTGGGTAACGAGCGAGGGGTAGGGTCGGCCAGTCCTCCCTTGGGTAACGAGCGAGGGGAGGCTCGGCCAGCCCAATGCGACGTCAGGCCGGCCGCGGCCTTCTGCTGTCTCTCCAGGGGGAGCTTGGTCGCAGACTGAAGGAAAGACTTGACACCAAGTTGCAGAAATCCGAGAGCCAATCTGTTAGCTCTTGGAACCAGGGACTAACTGGTCATATCCGCTTTGTCCATAACCGTCCTTTCTGCAGACTGGGTGCCGCTGATCGTTGTAGCAGTGTGGTGATATCTCATCAGGCAAGGATCAAAGTTTTGAAGATACTAACTGGATGGAGGTTATTCACCAAAATAATATCAGATTCTCTCCATGTACATGGTTTCATCTGTTTTTCCTTACAGAATATAAAATGATGCTATTGCTCCATGGGAATGGAAGTGGAATCTTTTTTATAAAAATGGTGTGTTTTACAGTGGTAATAATCAGACTAAATTCACTGAAGTCAGTAGAGTTATCTAGATTTACTGCAGTGTAATAGAAAGAATTGATTGATCAGTCTACCTATAATTGCAAGACACAACAACAACTAAACTACTAACTAATAACTACGAACAAAAAGCAACAAAATCTTTGTTAACAAAGTTAAGGTTTTCCAATGGAATAGTTCAGACACTTCTAGAATTTGTATTGTACCGCAAAATTTAAACTTTGGAAGGCCAAGAATAGAGAGCTATTGTGCACACTAATAACTTACTCTGCCCCAGAAGCTGACCAATAGCCCATGGCACTTTCTGTATAAACTCTAGCTGCATTCATTGGCTAGCTGTAGCTGACTTGAGAGGAGGGTGAGATGTGTGTTTGTGGTATGAGGAGCTTTGGATTATTGAGAGCACGCACAGAGCTGTGTTTGTAATATGGGAGATTGTTCTCACCCACCATGTGGACAAAGGAAGGATGTGCATGTGGTCTCTTGAGGGTCCATCTGCATCATTCAATACAGAATTGTGTAGGTCTATCAGTAGCAGGGCTTGGATCATTTCTCAGTGGTGAGGGGAATATGAGAGCAGGCTGTGGATTTAATAAAGGATAGGGGAAATAGAGTTTAGGTAGTCTCCTGTGTGCAAGTGTGAAGGGGCTGTAAAGGGAAGTAGTTAAATTGTAGTGATTTGGCATTCTGTGGGGGAGCAGGCCCAGTGTTCAAGCAAGGGCAAGCAGCATATTCTGAAGCTGAGTGAAACACCTCCAGGAGATGGTGCAGCTGATCAATCGCTCTGAGAAGTGTGAACTGCGTCCATTCATAGAAATCCACCTTTGTGCGCAGCGGGTCTTCCACGGTGCTGTCAAGTGGCATGACCCCATGTGCCTTTCTTAGCTCACACCCCAAGAGGTGGCACTTAACCTTAGACGCAGCACATGGAGAGGGCTTTAGGGAGACAGATTCAGCCCCCAGCAGGGCAAGGACAAAGCTCCAAGATCACGTGAGGGGAGCAGGGGGTTGGGACCTCCAACATGGGTAGGAACCCAGATATTGGCACAGACATGGAAGGGGAATGTGGGATGTCAGGTGCCTCTGTCCAATACTCCCAGCTGCTGTCTCACTCCGTTTGATGTTCCCTTCCAGTGTCCACCCCTCTCATCTCCTCCACTAAACCCATTCTATTCACCTCCTTATTTATCCTCTTTGCATAGTCACCTCTCCTCATGGCCCCAAAATCTCTCTCTTTCCACCAACTTTCACCCCAATCATCCACTCCTTCCAGGAGCATGTGCATGGTATATTATTTTCATTTCAATTAGATGTTTTCAGCACCTTCTCAATATTCAGCTGTGCTAAAGTGACAGTTCCCAAGATTGAATACCTTCACAGAGGCAGATGTCACTGCTTTGTCACAGATTCTGCCTAGGGTTAGATTTTAAGTCACAGGCTAGGTTTGTTGGCCAGAACATTCTCCTTTCGCAGCTATGGGGCTGAGTCGAAACATTTTTCAGCCTCCCCTCTCACCATGCAATGCACGAGTGATCCCATTTGGCGAGACTCCAACACGGCAATGCTGACGCCTAACTGAGACACGAACTGTGGGTAATGTTCGTCACTGTTAATTCTCGCCGAGGGCAAGTAGGTGACTGCACTCTACTGAGGCTTTGGGTCCCTGTTTTGCAGAATCTGAGCCCAGTTTTGGATCGCTAGCTTTGCACAATAAATCAGCACCAAAATGCACACACGTAAGAAAGTTAGAAATACTTCATGCAGTCACTGATTCCTCTCACTCACCCTGAAGTGACTAGAAAGCATCTTTTGATCTTCTCGGATGTTCCTGGCAACTTGGGTGTAACTCATTTCCTTCAGCATGCGACAGCTCACCTAGGAGAGACAGGAGAAGGCGCGGCGGGCTGGAAGTCGCATGGCAAGGACGGCCTCCTCGTCGTTACAAGGGAGGACTGGCGACCCTACCCTCGATGTTCCCGGGAGACTGGCCGAGTACCCCGCTCGTTAGCCTCCCGAAGGAGCCGAGCCTGCCCTTGCCCCTACTCCGGAGGAGCCGAGCCTGCCTCTTGGCAGCTCCGAGAAGCACTGAGCCTCCATCCGATACTTACCGGGAACAAATGGTGTTTGAGACCTCGCGGCGACGCTACGCATGACTTAGGTATCATATGAGGGGGATGTGAAGTAGTCGCGAGGGGCAGCCGATCCCAGCCTGGTGAACAATGCAGGCTATGTCAGTGTGTTGCGCCAGATTCCACTGACAGCAGCGAGTTTTTGCAAGGCTGCTAGGGCTGACTCTGGGACATCAGTGGAGAGAGGGCCTGCGTTCCCTTGCCTACCGCACTTCATTGGGTGGAGACTCCCTTTTCCCTGGCTGGAGAGGCTAGGCCTCCTGAATTGGAACAATGACTCAGTCCGCGTAAAGGCGGAGTCCTTGACTATTTGTGCTGCCCGCCTGGAAGACTGGGCTGCTAATATCTCTGAACCTTGCCTGAGGATGAGCTCTGTTGTTTGTGCCCACGCCTGACTATGGGCTGGTGCATTGAAGCTGCTGACTCAGCATGCTAATACCTTGAAGTCTCTTATGTTTTTTCTGCTCACCTGATCTAAGGGCCTGGGGCTATCTTGGCTATTGGTCAACTCCTGCTTAAAGGTCTAGCTCTGACTGTTGCTGCCCGTCCATCTGCACATGAGCCGGACTGGCCGGTGGCTAGAGGAGGCGGTGGATCCCCACAACACTGCGAGGAACGACTGGTGGCACTGACTACAGCATCCAATGTGGCAAGATAGATGCGTCTGACATTGTGTTGAGTTATGGAGATGATTCTTGTAGTGGATTGAGAGAACCCAGACAGGCAACATATATACAGCTAACCCGTCCAAGAAAAAAACATGTGCTTCTGAAAGAGCCTTTTGCTTTCTCATTTCCATATCCCTGCTACGTACAGCCTCCATGAGGACCACTTACTCCGACTAATTTCATTCTCTAAACAGCTAGGAATTTAAATAGCCAGAAAACTTCATTAAACAAGTTAAAATTCCCAGTGAAGCTCAATGCCCATGCAGAAGGTCCAGTTCAGAAAAACGCGCTTCTGAAACTGAATACAGAATTGGTAAGCAAGGTAATCCTACATATTTAAACCTGCCTCACACTGGGCAATGCTCACAAGCCCCTACCCAAAGCACCCAGTCTGCCCATCTCTGGATGGAGGTTCACGTAAGCTTCAAATAGCTGTGCTTCCCTATGCTTGAACACGGGCCTGCTCCCCAGAATGCACAATACAATTTAACTACTCCCCTTTTACAGCCTTCACATTGCACAGGAGACTACCTAAACTCGTATTCCCTATCTTATTAAATCACAGCCTGCTTTCATATCCCCCTCACATTGAAAGATGACCACGGCTCTCTGAACAAACCTACACAATTCTGTATTGAAAGGATGCAGATGGACCCTCAAGGACACATGCACTCTTCCTTTGTACATGGTGGGGGTGAGACAATTCCCATTACACACACACTCGTGGTGCTCCTCATAATCCCAAGATAGTATCACAAACACACTATCTCTCCCTCCACCATTCAAGTCAGCTCAGCTAGCCAATGAGCAGCTAGAGTTTAATACAGAGAATGCCATGGCTATTGCCAGCTCTGGGGGAAGATTAGGTTATGGTGATATATAATTCTCTATTTTGGCTTTCCAAAGTTAAATTTTGCGTACAATACAAAATTTCTAGAAGGGTCTGAACTAATCCTGGGAAACCTTAACTTGTTAACAAAGGATTTTGTGCTTTTTTAATTAGTAGAGTTAGTTAATTATGAGATCAATCAATTCTTTCTGATTACACTGCAGTAATCATAGATAAATAACTGATTCCAGTGAATTAGTCTGATTATTACACTGTAAACACACCATTTTATAAAAAAGATTCCACATCACATTCCCATGGGGAAATAAGGTTCATTTAATTATTCTGTAAGGAAAATACAATGAACCATGTCCATGGAGAAATCTGGAAATTTTATTTTGGTGAATAATTCCATCCAGTTAGTATTTCAAGAAACCTTGATCTCCTTGTTCCTCATGCTGTAGATGATGGACCATACTGCTACAGACTGGGATCGAGTGGCTAGGCAGGCAGTTCTGCAGAAAAGCTAGGTTAAGTGGACAAGAAGCTGGATATGAGTCAACAGTGTCCCTTGCGCCAAGAGGCTAACAGCTTTGGCTGTATAAAAGGAGCATTGCAGCAGATAAAGGACGTGATCATTCCCTCTATTTGACATTGGGGGCATCTCTGGAGTACTGTGTCAGTTTGGCCCAACTAAGAAGAGGATGTGAAAACTTGAAAGAGTCCAGCGGAGGCAACAAAAAGATTGAGAGGGCTGGAGCACATGCTTATGAGGAGAGGGTTAGGAACTGGGATTATTTAGTTGCAGAAGAGAAGAATGAGGTGGGATTTGATAGCTGCTTTCAACTATCTGAAAGGGGTTCCAAAGAGATGAAGTCTAGACTGTTCTCAGTGGCAAGATATGAACAGAAGGAGTAATGGTCTCAAGTTGCTGTGGGGAGATTGGTTGGATTTTAGGAAACACTATTTCACTAGGGTGTGGGGAATGCACTGGAAGGGTTACTGGAAGTGTGTGGAATCTCTTCCTTAGAGGTTTTAAGGTCAGGTTGAACAAAGCCCTGGCTGGGATGATTATTGGGATTGGTTCCTGCTTGAGCAGGATTGGAACTAGGTAGTCCTGATCCCTCTCCAACCCTGATATTCTAAGTGATTCATGCAAAGGAGCACCACATGAATAAGCACACACAACCACAGATCCACGACCGTATGGAAGCGGAGGGTCATATGATAAGCAAAAGCGACCTGCAAAATAACAAGGGACCACAATGAGGTGAAGAAGCAGGTGAAGAAGGCTTTAGCAACTCTGCTCAGTAAGGATTCTTCAGAACTTTGAAGAATTGAAATTGCCAACACAATTATATAACCTAAGAATCTTAAGGCTAAGAATATATTAAAGTAAATAACCACATTTCACAAGGTAAGGATAAGCAGGCCAGCTTGAGTATTGGGATATTCACAGTAGACTGACTCACATGGTTGCTCTCACAGAAGGTTTAGTGGAACTCTTAGTGTGCAGTGCTATGAAAGGAGAATTCCAGTGATTCAGCGCACTGTCTGCATTTTTAAAACAGTCTCCTGTTACTTATAATCTCATAGGGTAAGGGTTGGTCAGGTGGGTGACATAGCGTATTGATTGATTATGAGATGAGAAAAGAAAGTCAACCCAGTGGAAGAAGATGAAGAGAAAAGCTTGGGTAACACATCCAGCATAAGAAATTGACCTAGTGTTAAAAAGGGATTGCCCCAGACTTGGGGACAGTGAGGGAGATGGATCCAAGGTCAGATGGAACACAATCATCAGGGAAGAATGAAGTGGGGTTTGAAGGTGGTGGTCAAGCACTAAAGGATATAAAGGAGATTCCTTTCAAGAGCTAACCAGGTAAAGCTCTAGAAACTCACAAAGTGTAAAATTGCAGCTCCTGAGCCTCAGAGAATCCAGGAGAAGGAATCGTCAGTGGTTCAGGTTGGAATTTTCTTCTCAGCACATCATGTCCTGCATGTGGAGGGCAGGAGAAGGCATTGCTCGATAGAGTGGAAGAGGAAATGATCTGATTCTTTCTCTAATATGCCCGAAGAATTTTGGCGTGTTCAGTGCCAGGACAAACGTGGCTGAGAGGAATGGTGTTCTAATTCTAAAATATGATCAGGGAGGAAAACCAGGGAGGGAGAAGAGCTTAGATGCTAAAGGAATGCTGGCACAGAAACAATGCCCGAAATGGCCATGAGTAAATTAGGCTGGAGAATGATGAAGAAGTTTCCAGAAAGGGGTCTGGAACTAGAGCTGACTTGTATTCTTAAAAAAACATGTAAAAGCAAAACAAGAAAAAACAAACACAGCCCCCCTCAGACTGATTCATGTTGTAACATCAACTATAAGAGATAACTCTAACCGTGGGAATAAGGTGTGTATGTGTGTGTGAGAGCCAGTGAGTGTGTGTTGATTGTTTTTGTGGTGAGGGGAAAGAGTGGGTTTGGTAATGGCTGCTGTGGTAAGAGTGAGTGTTGCATGTACATACTGTAAGTGTCGCGCGCTTGTGTGGAATGTGAGTGGAGCATCAATGGTGTGTTGTGTGCGCATCAGTCTATGGAAGATTACTGCATTGGATGATTTGTGTGAGTGTTTTGCCTTGTTTAAATGGCAACTATTGAACAAGTAAAAGTTACCTTCCTCTTTTCATCCTATGCTTTGTAATATGCACTCAAACTTCCGCATGGTATTGGAGGAAATACCCAAAAGAGCTGGGTGACAATAAATTTTCATTTCACTGGCAAAATATTTGAAAATTGGAGAAAATAATTGTCGGTCCAATTAAAATGGGTAATTTTTCTCCATAATTCAGGTGAATCAAAGTCAAAAACAATTTTGTTTTCAGTTTCATTTTGACAAAATCTAAACTTTTCTTTGATGTTGACCATGTTTTCAAGTAAATTAGGGGAAAAATATATAAAGTTGTTTGTACTGGAAATTAAACGTTTCATTCCCAAAGCAATTGTTTTACACTTCTAACTGGGACAAAGCCCTGTTTTTAACTCTGAGCCACACATAATCCTGTGTTCCTTTTTAAGAATCGACATAATTCTTCTCTCACACTGAAGATATATAATTTGATTTTTCTACTGAAAGGTAGCTGTTAAGTGTTAGTGAATTTACTCCAGATTTATTAGAGCGTAGAAAGCTAGGGATGAAGCTGTTTTCTTGTGTGGCTGATCTCAGGCCATTTTTTTTAAGGTTTTTTTTAGGGAAAGTGTGAAGCAGAGTTTACAAATCTTGCCATGTAATATATTAGATATCAAAAGCAATTATTACAATTCATGCAATTTGGTTTATAAGATGAATTTCCAGACTAGGAATTTAGTCATAGATCCTTCGTTATTTACGGCTTTTAACCGTGTAGTTGCAGAGTAGTCATTAATCTCTATGTCATTTCTGGTGTTTTATTATATAGATGAGTGACTTCTGTTTCCACATTATTACATAGCCATGAATGTTCATATACAAATGTTCATATGCAAAAATTAGACATTAATGCTTGGGATTTTTTTTTCTTTTTTTACGGTGAAATATGAGTTGAGCACTGCATATATGATTGTCACGCTAATATCCAAGTATTTATATTTTCTCGGTCTATTTAAGTCCATTATGCAGGAGTTGCTTAGAATTTAAAGAGGAACGGGAAAGCGGGATGTATGGGGGAAAAACATGGGGATATGTTTTTGCTTTTGTGTTTTGACCTCATTCCACTCCAGTCTTTTTTTAAGCTATATTTAATGGTGTCCATTGCAAATTATTGCGATTTCTAGCAGTTCTCCTTGGAGTCTGTTTTGAAGTGTTTTTTGGGGTATTGTATTAGATTGCGATCTTTAGGTCTGTGATCGATTAAGATCAGGGAGAACTGAAGATGTTTCCTGTACTGGTTTTGATGTTGTTCTTTGATGTGATTGGGGTTCATATTACTTTTTCCATCATATGATTGTATTGGTTTTGCGATGTACATGCAGAGGGACTATTTGCCTGGATATGAGGCATATATCATTTGTGAGTGGAGTAATCTATCCATACTACTCAAGTTAAGCTATTCTTTTCCATTGTAGGATTGACAACTGAGGATGGAATAGGGAAGCTGATCAATGCGTTAGGAATAGTTGGTAATATCAAGTATTCTAGAATGATTATCCCTTGGACATTTTGCTTTTTATTTAATTATATTTTAATATTAATTAATTATCTGATATGTGAATCTGATATATTGAGCAGGCCCATTATATTTTTAGTAAGACAACGTCTTCGCCCAGGACAGCAAAAGGGTGGGAGGAAAGCGGCCCAGGGAGGATTTCCCCAAAGGTTAGACGCAGAAGTCAGCAGCAGGGATGGTATTGATGACAGACAATCAGGAGTAGTCCTGTTTGCCGCAGTGTTGCTTCCATCAATTTTCCACGAGACGCTGCTGCCTGTTGGAATTGTGAATATTTTAAGTTTTCTGGAAACTCTTTGGGGAGAGTAGAGGGGCAAGAGAAAAATTAATTGTTGCTCGTGGACTGTAAGGGTCCAG
>NC_133781.1:381417-404491 GCF_003597395.2 Chelonoidis abingdonii | reverse complement strand
CGTCAGACTAAAGGTCCCTCTAGCCCATTATCCTGCCTTCACACACTGCCACTATCAGATTCTCAAAGAGAATGAACAGAACAGACAATTATGAGTGACCCATTCTGTTGCTGTCCAATTCCAGCATCTGGCGTAGAGGCTTAGGTCACCCAGAGCACGGGTTGCATCCCTGATCCTCTTTGGTTAATAGCCATTACTGGACAATCCTCAAAAACTTATCCCTCTTGTAGATATCCATCCATCCCCATACATACCCTCCATCTATTGATCATTTATCAGTCTGAGGATTTTGTACTGCCACCCATCACCATGATATCAGAGAATTTCCACTTAAAAACAGTTACCATATCAAAGTCACACATGAGTTCTGGCTCTTCTCCTTTCTTCAGCCTGAGGAGTAAACATTCTGCCTCCGCTGCGGCACTTAGCGAGAGCTCTCTACCCCCACTACTGACGAAGGATGGAAGGCTGTCAGCCTCCGCCATGGCATGGGGCTAAAGTGTGAGCTGCTGCCCGCGCAGGGTTCTTTGCATTATGAACTCTGCTTTAACGAACAAATGCTTAGATCCCGAGGTTTGGTTATAGTGAGGATATACTGTATTTGTTTGCTTGGCTGATTTGTTTCTTTGTTCCACATGCTTTTGGAAAATGTGGGTGGGGGTTGGGAAAGTTAGATATGTTTGATTAAATGGGAGTATCCATTTGATATCATAAAGTAGTGGTACTACAGATTGGTCCCGTATTGAGCACATGCCTATCTTCCACTGTTTGTATTCACTAGCAAGACAGAGCCTCCCTATGAGACTTAGGCATCTCTGTCTGAGCTAGCACACACTCCTCTCCTCAGCATTCCCAGAGTCTTTAGAGTTAGAAAAACTTTTCCTATCATCTAACCAAAATCTCTCTTGCTGCAGATTCAGCCCATTACTTCTTGTCCTTCTTCAGTGGACATGAGAACAATTGATCACGCATCCTCTTTTAAAGCCTGACATAGTTGAAGACTGTTATCAGGTCCCCACTCAGACTTCTTTTCTCTTGCCAGTACTGCAACTGCCACTGAACAAATGATCAAAGAGCAGCAACATTCCTTTGGCATGTGCTACCATATGATGGGACACAAATACAATAAGCTCAGAACTTCAAATCTATCAAATTGCTGAAGTTGCTGAAAATTCCCTTCAGTGGACTGGACGTCCAATTCACCTGGACTTTACCAAGGCCAGTGATGGATTCTCCATCTCTTGATGTCTTCAGATCAAGACTGAATGCTCTACTGGAACATGTGCTCATCAAACATAAGTTTTGCTTAAGACAGGTGAAATGGCCTGCGATCGATAGGAGGTGAAAGACTCAACTGGGTGAGCTAATGGTCCCATCTGGCCTTAAACCCCTGAATATTCTCAAAAAATTTCCATTGGATGAGACTAGGGTCCAGATTTCCTAGGGACCTTTTAAAATTCTAGACTAAAGCCTGTTTTCAGTTCTCGGTAGTTTGGTCCTTAATTAAGAGCCCTGGAAACTAAATCCTTCTTCACCTCATAAAGCAAGTTCACTTCTCAAGGCAGTGTGTCTGACAGCTAACATGTGGCATCCTGTCTAGGGAGAAGACAGGGCGTGGTCTAAGAGAGAAACTGTGATGTTAAAGATTTCTGAGGACTAATGCATTCCCAAGGACTCCTTAACTTCATTAGGCCCTACCCAAAGAGCCACCACTGTTCACTGTTGGACAAATACCCACCACAGTGCCTCTGGGAAAGAATGAAGGAGATCTGGTTGAACATATTCCTGGCAGAGGACGATCTAAGAATCTGTGCAGAAGCTGTGGGGGTGGGAGGTTGAGGTAGCTGGCCAAATCATTGGTTTTAATCCAGATAATCACCATCTGTGTGACTTGTCCCCGTCTGGTACTGAGACAAAAACCAGATGTGGTTTTGTCCAGTACACAGACGAGAAGTTGGATGCACGTCACACTGGCTGCAGGTACACGCAGACAGGCGGACCACAGCTTCCCAGAAGTACCCAGAATATCTGGTGTTCTCAGGAACTCTGGGTGAGGAATCAGCTCTGCGCCATGGGAGGGGAATCTCAAGAAGAGGGACCAAGAACATCCTTAGTGGATGGCTGTGAGAGGAGAGGGAAGGGATTAGGGGTTGAGGTGTGTCGGGGGTGGCAGAGGGAAGGAGATACCAGAGACTAAAGTAAGAGCGTTCAGGGGGTGGAGGATGCGGCAGAGCTGGAGTTCAAAGGCCTCAATCTCCTCTCCTGAAACCAGAATACTCAATGTAACCCGCTGAATACCCTAAGATGAGTGACAGTGGAATCTGCCCCATTGACTCCAGTTTTCTGCAATTTTTTTCTGAAAATGCTGGTTCTCACTTGTCTAAACATGAACATTGGAGATTTTTGGGAAGTCTATGAAAACATTTCTTTTTTGGTTAAAAAAACCAATCTGATAGACTCTAGAGGTTTGATTGATTAAAGCCTAAAGACTTCCATACATAATTCAAATTTTATGTTCTTAAATTAGCCCTATATATTATAGTCTAAACATATTTAATTGAAATGGCAAACTTACTGATCTGGTCTTTGGTAATTTTTTCCAGCTTGCGATGCATTTGAGCTTCCAGTGTTAGGACTCATTGGTTATATCTATCTAGCTATCTATCACCCACTGTCAGAATATATTGGTTCCCTCTGTCTCTCTCTCTCATGTTCCCATCACTGTATTATCCAGGAGCCATTGCTATTCCCTTCACTGAAGTCCTGAGTTCTGCGACTCTCTGTATTCCTAGCAGACAGGACTACTCCACAGAGGGGTGCCCCTTCTCCCTCCTTGGGCAGGCTTGGCTGAGAGGTGTGGACTAAATGAGATGAGACTGAAAGCCCCCCAGCTCTAGAGAGACCAGGCAGAGGAAGGAAGAAAGTGGTGTGGAAGGAAGTGGTGACCAGGGCTGGCCAATGGAGAAAAGCAGTAAAATGTCTGGTGTTTGAGGTGACAGAAGGAAGCAGGGTGGGGGACTGTTCTCTGGGCTGGGTCATGTCAGGGGAGTGGATCTGAGCAGAGAGGGGATTCGTGTGCCAGAGGTTTCAGCACGATCTCTGAGGAAGCTGAGTCCGGAACTCCAGATGGGAATTGACTCTGGGCCATGGATGGGGTGTGTGCGGGTTGGCCCGCACTGCCCCTTTATGGCTGGTATGTGATTGGGTGTCAGAGCTTGGCACTCACAAGTTCACTAGCCGCCTTTCAACAGGCAGCCAGTTGCTGCCTAATGGCCTTCATCCACATCGTCACCCCTTGTCAGGTTAGCACTTCCTAGTGGCCGGAGTCCATGTAACTCACCCCAAGCATCGGGAGTGTCGCCCAATCCAGAGTCCATATAACTTGACCCATGGGAGCAGGGCTTAAGTCCGAGTCCATGCAATCTCCTTGCAAGCAAGTAGTGTCGCTAGTGTCCAGAGTCCATAAGATTCCCGCCCCAAGCATCAGGGCAGTGGTCCAGGTCAATATAACATGATCTCCCACCTCCACGTGGACATAATGTGGCCTAATGGCCAGAGTCCATGCAATTCCCTCACAAGCAGGGTCGTTGACCTAGCGGCCGAATCCATAGAATTCTCCCAGTTCAGGGTGGGGGGTAGGGGATCCAAGCCCACCCTTCCACTGATCCCAACCCAGCCCTAGTAGTGACAGACTCCATTACCACGAGCTTGGCAGGACCTGCCGCAACACACCGAGCTCCTATGCAGCTTTAACATCAATTGCCTCTATATTCCCTGGTCACTTCCTACCATATTTGCCAGGTTCTCTGCTTCAGGGTTCCTCTGTCTGTTCCCTCCTGTGACGTCCTCCATCTATGTTCAGGGTGCGTTCTGGCTTGGCTGGCTTCTGGATCTTGGTGCGCAGGCTTTCCTCTTCAGGAGCTAGCAGGTGCCCTTTCTTCTCCAGCGGTCAGCCCAGATCGAGCAGCTCTGCAGCTTTTAACTTGTTCTCCAGCTAAGCATGCCCAGCAAGCTTCCAGGCATGGCTTCCTCTGCTAGGAAAAAAGGGTTAACTCCTGCGGTACCAGTGGGACCACTCTGCCTCGTCACAGGGAATCTCAAAGACAGGGACCAAGAGCTTCCATGAGATGGAGTTGTGAGAGGAGAGGGAGGGAATTAGGGGTTGGGGGTTGTTTGGGTGTCTGGCTGTGTGAGGTAGAAGGAAGGAGACACCTGGGGACTAAGTAAGACGTTCAGAGGTGGAGGATGTTACAGAGGCTGAGTCAAAGGGCGTGAATTCTCCTCTTCCTAATCAGCATACGCCACTGTAACATCATGGACTTACCTGCGATGAGTATGGGGGAATCAGCCCCATTGACTCCAGTGGGTTACCCTGATTACACTAGAGTAAAAGCTGCTTTTCTGAGCTCCATGCCTCTTTTATATCATAAGATTCACGTGCGCAAATGCACAGGCAAATTCAAGTTCCTACAAAAATCTTCCAATCACGAGCTAGACTAAGCAAAACTACAAAACATCCCCAGCGCAAACACGTAGTCAGTGTGGAAACTGCAGAAGCAAGTACAAGCTGCCAAGTGTCGACGAGGCCGACTGTATGAAAGTAAGGGAGGATGGGAGGCCATTCCTGCGATAAGCAAGCGTGTGTGCCGTGCAAGCAAGAACAAAATGCCCCAATAAAAGGGCAACCCGATGCCTGTGGGCCCGTGTTACATCTACATCCCCCCTATTTTCTTTAAAATAGCTGGAGTCACGATCCCAGCAACTGTTCTCAAGACGTGCCGCTCGTCAGCCGACAGCTTATAGTTTACCGTTGGGACCAAGTACTAACAGATTGATATAAGGAAGAAAGCAACTGAATAAAACAGCAGCAGTGCACAATCCAGCAACCAATATTAAATGCAAAGCTTCTCAGCGAATTAAATCAGGTAGCCACCATAAGCCAATTTCACGATCCGCTAATCCCGTCCTGTCTTATTTGAGTGAAGATTCTTGCTCCTCCAATCGTCTCAATGGAGCGGCTGTTATCTGTCAAATTAAGGCAATACAATTTTTTAATTAGGCACAACTCATGATGATGCTTTAAAAGAAAAATCATTAGCAGCTCTATTTCATTAAACTAGCATCTCTTAACTTCATGCTGCTCCTGAATTCAAAAGGCCAATAGCTAGAGTGCATTTAATGCTTTGACTGCCAAGCCATGCCAATTACTCAAAGTTGGCGGTCAATACACATAACGCGTGCGACTTCCATAACCAGTGCATATTGCAAGAGACATATATTCTGCTTTGCAAAGCAATGTCCCGAGAATCACAGTCTCTACTATTCCATAGTATCCTTACACGCGTTGCTTTGGGAAAAATAAATTTAAAAGGCACACAACATCAGTTGCTAACACAGCAGCGGCGGCATCACTAAGATGAGATATATTAAAGTCGTATGCACATGTAAAAACAACCTGTTTTTGAAGGTAATATGCGCATAATTAAAGACACATTAACATACATTGAGAACTTAAAAATTATCATATTGATCTTCATACATCCCTTTCACCCTTATTACTTGTGTCAATAATCGCATTCTCGCACAAGTAATATCACACATAGTGGCAATGAGTGGGTGTAAGAGACAAGCATCTGTGGGCAAAAATGTCTTGCCATGGCCCAATTAACCATGCAGAATACGTTATGGTAATTTTTTTATTAAAAGATACGACGTTGCAATGCTTGTCTGGGCGATGCAAATGGAATCAAGCAGGATCCGTGTAAATCAGGAGTAACCCCACTGGGGTCAATGGGGCTGATTCTCCCATCACTCATCTCAGGGTAAGTCCATGGTGTTACACTGGAGTATATCTGGTTTCAGGGAGAGGAGATTCAGGCCCTTTGACTCCAAACTGTGCTGCATCCTCTACCCCCTGAACGCTCTTACTCTAGTCCCCAGGTGTCTCCTTCGTTCTGCCTCACACAGGCCAGCCCCCCAAACAACCACCAACCCCTAATCCCCTCCCTCACCTCTCACAACCCTCCATCTCATGAATGTTCTTGGTCCCTGTTCTTTGAGATTCCCTGGAGGGGGCAGAGTGGCCCTGCACTGGTACCACAGGGATTAATCTTTTTTTCCTAGCAGAGGAAGCCATGCCCTGGAAGCTCTGCTGGGCGTGCTTCAACTGGAGAACAGGTATAAAAGCCTGCAGAGCTGCTCAGTCTGGGCTGATCACCAGAGAAGAAGGAAGCATACTGATAGCTCCTGAAAAGGCAGAGCCTGCCCACAAGATCCAGAAGCCACCCAAGCCGGAACGCACCCTGATACCCAGATGGAGGACGTCACAGAAGGGGAACAGACCAGAGCAAACCCCGAAGCAGAGAATCTGGCAAATATGGTAGGAAGTGACCCAAGGGAACTATAGAGGCAGTGGACGTTTGAGCCGCATAGGAGCTCGGCATGTTGCGGGCAGATCCCTGCTGAGCTGGTGGTAACAGGAGTCTGCCACTACCAGGGCCCTGGGTTGGGATCCAGTGGAGAGGGTGGGTTCGGATCCTCCTACCACTGCCGTCCCCTGAACTGGGAGAATTCTATGGACTCCGGCCGCTAGGCCACACGACCCCACTTATGAGGGGAATTGCATGGACTCTGGCCATTAGGCCGCATTGCGTCCACGTGGGGGGGAGGTTGTGTTATATGCACCCTGGACATTGGGCCACACTGCCTCGATGCTTGGAGATGAGAATGTTATGGACCCTGGGCCACACTACCTCACTTGCAAGGGGGATTGCATGGACTTGGGACATTAGGCTGCACTGCTTCCACATGGGGTCAAGTTATATGGGCCCTGGACATTGGGCCATACTACCCGGATGCTTGGGGGTGAGTTACATGGACTCCAGCAACTAGGAAGCGCTACCCTGACCAAGGGGTGATGATGTGGACATTGGCTATTAGGCCGCAACTGGCTGCCTGCTGAAAGGCGGGCTAGTGAACTTGTGAGTGGCAAGGTCCTGACACCCAATCACACCCCGGTCACAAAGGGGCAGCACGGGGCCAAGCCCACAACACACCCACCTTCCATGGCCCAGAGTCAATTCCCCACCCAGAGTTCCTGACTCAGGTTCCTCAGAGATCCCTGCTGAACCCCTCTGGTCCACCCACTCCCCTGACATGATTTTAGCCCCAGAGAACAGTCCCTGACTCCTGTTTCTTTCTGTCCCACCTCAAAACACCAGACATTTTCTCCTGCTTTTCTCCATTGGCCGGCATTGGCCACCAATTCCTTCCCACACCACTCTCCTCCTTACTCTGCCTGGCCCTCTCTAGAGCTGGGGGCGGGTGGGGCTTTCAGTCCTTCATCCCATTTAGTCCATCACCTCTCAGCCAAGCCTGCCCAAGGAGGGGAGAAGGGAGTGCTCATCTGCGGAGTAGATCCCTGTCTGCTAGGAACTGCAGAGACCCAGCAACTCAGGACATCCAGCGAAGGGACACGACAGTGGCTGCTGGATAATACAGTGATGGGGGCATGAGAGTGGGGATAACCAAACAATCCTGGCAGTGGGTGCATAGATAGATAGATAGATAGATAGATAGATATGACCGATGATTCCTAACACTGGAGGCTCAAATGCATGGCAAGCTGGGAAAAATTCCACCAAGACCAGCACAGTAAGTTTACCATTTCAATTAAATAAGTTAGAGCTTTAATATACAGGGCTAATTTAAGAAAGTAAATTTCAATTATGTTTGGAACTCCCTAAGACTTTTGCTATCAAATCAATCAACCATCTAGAGCCTATCAGAGATTTTTTTTTATTAAAAAAAAATTGGGTTTTCATAGACTCTCCAAAATCTCCAAGTTTTCATGTTTTGGCAAGTGAGAAACAAACATTTTTTGCAGCAAAACTCATTTTTTTCTGCCTAGATCCACCCAAAAAAATGATTTCTCAGTTTTCCTATGTGAATATATAGAAAGTCTCAGGTATATATATGAAGTATCCGTGAAATATATTTGAGGATACCTGAGACTTTCCATGAAAATTTGATTAATTGAAAATACAATTTTCCTTTGAATATAATTTAAGTAGAAAATTTCTGACCACGCATAATTGGAAACTGAGCTTTAAGAAAGCCTGGGGAATGCAAATATTGTCCAATAATACAAGAATTTCAAAGCCATACATTCTATTTCATCTCTATTTATTTGCAGCCATTGGTTCATACTGTTAGTTATGCCTAGGGCTCCAGCGAGGCCTATACTGACTGCAGCCAAACCCTGGCCATTGCCCTTGTCCTTCCCTTCACAGCCATCATGTGATGTACTGAGGAAGAAAATATCCAACCAAATCACGGTGACTGAGTTCCCTCTCTTGGGATTTTCTGACATTTGGGAGCTGCAGACTTTGCATTCCATGGTGTTTCTAGGGATTTACCTGGTAGCCCTGACTGGGAAACTTCTCATCATCAAAGCCATAGCCCTCAACCACCATCTTCACACCCCCATGTATTTCTTCCTGATAAATCTGTCCATCCTAGACCTTGGCTGCATCTCCATTGTCGATCCCAAGTCCATGGCCAATTCCCTCATGAGCACCAAAGTCATTTCATATTACGGATGCATCATCCAAGTCTTTTTCTTCCTTTTCTTCGCTACAGCTGAGCCTCCTTTACTAATCATCATGGCGAACAACTGGTACATTGCCTTCTGCCAACCACTGCACTACAAGTCAATGATGAACAGGAGAGCTTGTGTCCAAATGGCAGCCAGTATCTGGATCAGTGATGTTCTCAATTCTGCACTGCACACTGGGAACACGTTTGCAATAATCTTTTGTGGAGACAATAATATGGAGCAGTTCTTCTGTGAAACCCTCCAGCTCCTCAAACTTGCCTCCTATGACTCATATCTCAGAGAAATTGGGACTATTGCCTTTAGTGTGTACTTTGTCTTAAACTGCTTTTTTAATATATATATAAAATTGTGTTTTATATTCTGATCCTTAAAACAGTGCTGAGAATTCCCTTTGAGCAGGGCCAGCGTAAAGGCTTCTCCACCTGCATCCTCATTGTGGTCTCTGTGTTTGTTTGCACTGCTAGTTTTACCTATATTAAACCCACTTCCAGCTCAGTCTCAGGTCTGAATCTCATTGTGGTCGTTTTGTATTCTGTGGTGCCTCTCATGATGAATCCGATCATTTATAGCATGAGGAACAAGGATATCATAGCTGCCTATGGAAAATGATTGGGTCAAGGCTATTCTACAAAAAAATAATATGGCCATCTTTCTCCCATGACCATCGTCTCATTCTGTGTTTCTTTATAATCAACTGTTGACATTATTGTCTCCATGAGAACATAATGTGCAATCCGTTTCTGCACACTGAGGTATTTACACTGGTGTAAATATCTAGAAAAACTGCACTCAGGTCAATAGAGTTACTCTAAATTTACATCAATATAAATATCCTGTGTTCACACAGTGGCCAATGTCAGATGCTTCGGAGAGAATGAACAGAACAGAACAATTATTGAGTGACCCACCCTGTGTTATCTAATCCCAGCATCTGGCATCCAGAGGCTTAGGGACACCCAGAGCACAGGATTGCATCCCTGACCCTCGTGGTTAATAGCCATTGATGGATCTATCCTCCATGAATGTATCATGTCTCGCTATCTATCCATCCATACATACCCCTCCATCTATTGATCAATCGATCAGTCTGAGGATTTTGTACTGCCACACATCATCATGGTATCAGAGCACTTTCCACATAAAAACAGTTACTATATCAATGTCACAACTGGGGTCTCTGGCTCTTCTCCTCTTTTCAGGGTTGGGAGTAAAAATTTTGCCCCTGCTACAGCCCCGAGGCCAGAGCAGCTCTCTGCCCCCACTACTGACCCAGGGCTGGAAGAGCTGTCAGCCTCCGCCATGGCCAGGGAGCTCAAGATGTCAGCTGCTGCCCCCAGCAGCAGGGCTCTTTTGCTATAGTGGACCTGTGACTTTAACGAACAAATGGCTTAGATCCCCAGGGGTTGGTTATAACGAAGATGTACTGTATTTTGTTGGTTGGTTGATTTGTTTCTTTGTTCCAGATGTTTTTGGTGGATGGGGGTTTGGGAGGGAGAGCTGTGTTTGATTGGAGGGGAGTATCCATTTGACGTCAACAAGTATCAGGTACTACCAGATCAGGCCCTAGACGGAGCACACACCTATCTTCCTCTGGTTTGTGGTTCACTAGGAGACACAGGGGCCTCTCTGACTGGACTTAGGCATCTCTCTCTGTAAGACAGTACACACTCCTCTCCTCAGCATCTCCCATCGGCTAGTTCAGACTCCTCCTCTCCAAGCGTGCTGGATTTTGTGACTCCCATTCTTAAGAGCCTGTCTCTCTCTATCTGTTGTATAGGGAGCCCGGGGGCCTGACTCGGGCTGTGTGACCGTATTGTTCTCCCAGTGATTTTCCAGATGCCTAAAAGTTAGGTGTTGCTGCACTGTGGGTCACCACTACTGGTTCTCTTTATGGATCCAGCACCCAGCGGGTATTTAGGCATTTAGTCGGTTTTTCAAAAGCAATTAGACATCTAACTCAAATCAATAAGCTTTGGACATCTATATCCTTTAGAAAAACCTACCATGCACCTAAACACATTTGAAAACCAGGCCTTAGGTGATGAAGTGCAGGTGTCTATACTGGGCAATGATACCCTGGTATGCAGCTATGGGACCATTGACTCATGATCTTTGATATCCACCAGAGACCCTAGAATCACAGAAATGCCGGGCTGGGAGGGACTGGAAGTCTCAGCTAGTTTGGTCATTAATTGAGAGCCCTGGAGAACTAAATCCTTCTTTCTACCTATAAATCAAGTGCACTTCTCCAGGCAGTGCATCTGACATGTAGACGTGTGGACTCATACCTGCGGCACCTTCTGCTGGTGAATCCTGGGAATTAGCTCAGTTCCAGTTCCAGAGCACCCTCTGCAGACTGGTGATCCGCCTGTCCTCTGGCTCCTGAGTCCCTCCCTGGACCTGTTGCCCATTTACCTGGGGTGCTGCCCCTGGCAGTAACCCCTCAGTCTTAGGGTCTCCCCTTCCCAGGGAAGCCCCACCCACTGTTCCCACCTTGCCTCAGTATACGGCTACTGCTAGTCATTGTCTAGCCCCCATACCTGGGGCAGACTGCAGTATCAGCCACTCATCACTGGCAAGGTTGGATTTGGACCTGCTGCCTTGGTCTTCCCCTGGGCTGCTCCCTGCAACCCCCAGTACCTTTTAGCCCAATGCTAGGCCTCAGCCTGGATCATTCCAGGCTGGAGCTCCCCAGCTCTTCTGCCTTACCCCAGCCCTGCTTCACTCAGGTACCTTTCCTCTAACCCCCTGCAGCCAGGCCCTTCTCCGTCTACACACAGAGGGAGACTGCCTAGGCTCCTGGCTCACAGCCTTTTTATACAAGCCAGTTGTGGCCTCATTGGGGCGTGGCTCAGCTGCAGCCACTTCCCAATCAACCCAGCTTAGTAGCTCCCAGCCACAACCTTCGCCCAGGGCTGATTTAAGCCTTTCAGGGCTGGAGCAGTGTAAGCTCCCTGCTACAAACACCTAACCTGAAGTCATCATGTCTAGGGAGAAGACAGGAGGTTGGTCTAAGAATAGAGCTGTAATTTTCTAAGAGTCCTAAGGAGTCAAGTTCCCAAGGACTCCTTTAACGCCATTAGGCCCTACTCCAGAAGGGAGCCACAATGTTCACTGTTGGACAATATACCCATCACCAGTGCCTCTGGGGCAGAATGCAGGAGATCCAGTTTGTTAGAACTTATTCCTGGTAGAGGAAATGTCTAGGAAGCTGCACAGAAGCTGTTTGGGAGTGGTGGGCATGGTGTGTAGCTGGCTATTCATTTGTTTTAGGCTGGATAAAACCCTTTTTGTGGTTTGTCCCCTGTCTGGTACTGAGAGAAAACCAGACGTGGTTTTGTCCAGTATCATGGATGAGGGACGCATGCAAGGTCACACTGGCAGGAAGGGCCATGAGGTAGAGGTAGGGCCACAGTTTTCCCAGAAGTACCAGAATGTCAGGTGTGATGTTGCTTTCTAGAAATAATAAACCCCATAATGCTTTATAGAAATATGCTTACAAGTGTAAATATGACAGGACTGGAATATGTTTTTTTTTTATGTGCCATGTAACATATCTCTGCAAAAGTTATTATCTGCTGGATATATTCATCTTATTTACATGCATGTATCATTTTGTATTCGAACATATGAATATTGGCTATGTAGTTGTTTGATTATAAGTAGCCTCAGTGAAGCAGCTGGTCAGCTTCTTGAGAAAAGACTATTCTCAGTAAGTGCCCAATCAAGAGACACTTACTCTGACAATGAACTCTGAGAGACACTAATCCACACCTGAGCTTTCCTGGGAATGTGGCATTGTCTGGTAAAGTTCTGAGTCATTCATGGACATGTGACTTGCCCATGTGAATCCAAAACTTCATCTTGCTGCTGGACCCTGCATAGGGGAGGAGAAGGGGTTTCCACCCACAAGAGAAATTCCATTTAAACCCCTGGAAACCCTCCATTCTGTCTTCAGTTGGCTCAAGATATAGCCTCTTCACCCCCATAGGATACCTGAAAGAAACTCGAACAATGGATAGTACGCGCAGGAGTGTGAGTAATTGCTGGACCCAGACTAGAAGGAGGCTAGTCTGTAAAAGAAGCTCACTGGAACATCTCTGAGGGTGAGATTTCATCTGGAATCACTTTCTTACTGTATTAGGGCTTAGACTTGCGTGTTTTGTTTATTTTGTTTGGTAATTCACTTTGTTCTGTCTGTTATTACTTGGAACCACTTAAATCCTACTATTTGTCTTTAATAAAATCACTTTTGACTTATTAATTAACCCAGAGTATGTATTAATACCGAGGGAAGGGGCAAACAGCTGTGCATATCTCTCTATCAGCGTTATAAAGGGTGAACAGTTTATGAATTTATCCTTTATAAATTTTATACAGGGTAAAATGGATTTATTTGGGGTTTGGACTCCATTCAGAGTTGGGTATCTGAGTGTTGGAGACAGGAACACTTCTTAAGCTGTTTTCTGTTAAGCCTGCAGCTTTTTGGCGGATGTGGCTCAGGCCTGGGTCTGTGTTTGTAGCATTCAAGGATGTCTGGCTCAAACCATGCAAGTCACTGAAGTCCCAAGCTGGTAGGGAAGACGGGATCAGAAGTAGTCCAGGCACAATAGGTGGCAGTTCCCAAGGGGGTTTCGGTGATCCAATCCATCAGATCTGGTATTCTGGGAATGCGTCAGTGGCCAACCTAGTTGCGGGAAGAGCTGGGAAATATTTTTCTAAGCCTTTGGCAGATTGTTTAACTCAGCTAAAGACATACCAGCATCTGTCACGAATAGGTTGAGGAAACCATTTCCTAATGACAAGATACTTTGTCCATCTCTACCAATCTCAGCTGAGAGCAACACACACACTCCTGCCCATGCCATGCATTTTCGGTCTCCATGGTGCAGAGAAACTAGGAATAGGCATGTCTGAGATGATCCAAGAATAAACCTTTCCCTTCTCTTACTAAAGAATTCTTGCCCTCTTAGGTCTCACTCCCACTGCTGTTGTGCGGTAGCTTAGTAGACAACATCAGCCTCTGATTAGTGCAGGAATAAGTTCTCAGGCCACTTGCACATATGCAAGAGTCACCATCTAATCTAGGGTGGCACCTGGGGGACTCAACCAGAGACATCTAGGGCCCAAAGTACGAGCTTCTACAGCTTGAGCTGAACAATCAGGCTGCCTGACAGCCACTGGAACAGCCTCCAATCCTCTAGGTGGGGCACAGAAGGGCCTCATAACACACATTGCCCATGGCTGGGGTTTATACAGCAGCACTGCACAGCTGCAGAGGTCAAGGGCTCCATCTGAGCTGGAGTCACCTCCCTCAGCCAGGAGGAGAGGGCCTCACAGACAGTTGTAATAATGCAGCACTATAGACCCTACTGGAGTTTATTCTCTGTGTGGTCCCCTCTCCTCTACCCCATCCATGCACATCTGTAAAGTCACAGAGTCATAGAGTTCAAGGCCAGAAGGAACAACCAGATTATCCAGTCTGACCTGCTGTACTGCAACACCATCCGGCACCCGCACACCAAACCCAACAACTGAAATTAGACCAAAGTGTTGCAGCCCTCAGGAAACAAGACAGTTCTGTGCCACCGGCAGAGAATAGGAGAGACTGAGGGACACCAATGCCCGAGGCCCACACAATGAAAGGGAAATGATTGAGATACACCCAGAAAATCCTTGCAAATGGCCCACACCACACACTTCAGGGAAAAGCAATTCCCCTCCTCAAATTCCCAGCCAATCTGACTGGGGGGAAATTTCTTCCTGACCCCAACATGGTGATCATTAGACCCTGAACATGTGGGCATCCGAGAGAGAGAGAGAGAGAGAGACAGAGAATTGCTCAGTGCTGTCTCACAGCCCTGGCACATCCACCCAATGTCCCTACTCAAGCCAGGGCTGCCTGATGCTTCAGAGATTAAAAAAAAAAACCTTCCTAAATACACTGGGTCACAGGGAATAATCTCTTCCTGATCCCTGCCAGTGGCCAGATGAAACAGTGAAGCATAAGCATTTAGGAACATAAGACATATGCCGCATGTTAGCCCCAGGGCTGCTGAGCCCTGCCCCCAACATCACAAGCAGCCTCGTCATACCATCCCACTCAGACATGTGTCTAGCTCTCTCGTCAAGCTAATTCAGTCATTCGCCCCCCACAATTCCTATTGGAAGGCTGCCCCAGAACCACACCCCATTGGTGGTTAGAAACCTCACTTTAATTTCTAGCCAGTCTCTCCATCTCTCATACACCCGAATGTTCACATGAGCTAGGCTAACACAGTCTGGCTCCTTGTCCCCCTCTAGTGGTTACGCCACAAGTGGTGATTTATAAGACAGTGGGCCCAGTCCCCAGCTGGTGGCAATGGATATACAGCTCCATTGGAGGCGGTAGGTCCAATCCACAGATGCTGCAAATTGCTTTAGTGCAACCATAGTCAATGGAATTACATGGATATTTTGAGGATCTACCCCAAATGTTTTCTCTCACCTACCCCAGTCTTACTCCAGTCTAAGTCCTTTAGTTCCAGCGAAGCCATTCCTGATTTATACACACAAACAAGCAAGACAGCTCCCATCACTGTGTTCTGTGGCCATGGAATGGATACAAGGGGCCAAGTAATGTAATGGGTACAGTTTTAGCACAGAATAAAAGTCTGATTCCTCTCGTGCGCACAGTTTACACCCATTTAACTCCACTACTGGACCATATTTTCCACTGGTGAAAATCACATCAGTGGCAGTAACATCAGCGGAGTTATTCTGGATTTGCATTGGTGCAAGTGAGATAAGTGTAAGACCTTTTTGTGTGCAAGATGTGGCATCATGGAAATCATGGACATTCAATGAACAAATACTACATAAGGAAACTTTTATTAGAGAAAGACAGAAAATTAATTCTTGGTGAATTACCTACACCCAGTCAGTCTCCTCAGGGCAGCTTTCATCTCCTTGTTCCTCATGCTGTAGATAATTGGATTCATGATTGGTGGCAATACAGAATAGAGAACAGCCATCACAAGATCCAGAGCAGATGGGGAGCTGGAGGTGGGTTTCAGGTAGGCAAAGATGCCAGTGCAAACAAACAAGGAGACCACAGTGAGGTGAGGAAGGCAGGTAGAGAAAGCTTTATGACGGCCCTGCTCAGAGGGGATTCTCAGCACTGATTTGAAGATCTGAGCATACGACACAATGATAAAAACAAAGCAGCCTAAGACTAAACACACACTAAATGCAAGAACCCCAACTTCACTGAGATATGAGTCAAAGCATGCGAGCTTGAGTAGCTGGGGGATCTCACAGAAGAACTGATCCACCATGTTGCCTCCACAGAAGGCCAATGCAAATGTGTTCCCAGTGTGTAGCACAGAGTAGAGAATCCCACTGATCCAGGCACCGGCTGCCATTTTGACACAAGTTCTGATATTCATCATTCTCTCATAGTGTAATGGTTGGCAGATGGCGACATATCGGTCACATGCCATTACGGTGAGAAGGGAAAAATCCGCTACCACCAAGAAGAGGAGGAAAAAGACTTGGGCAACACATCCAGCATAGGAAATGGACTTGGTGTTCATGAAGGAATTGGCCATGGATTTGGGGACGGTGACAGAGATGGAGCCAAGGTCTAGGATGGACAGATTCATCAGGAAGAAGTACATGGGGGTGTGAAGGTGATGGTCGAAGGCTATGGCCATAAAGATAAGAAGATTCCCCATCAGGGCTGTCAGGTAAATCACTAGAAACACCACAAAGTGCAAAATCTGCAGCTCCCAAACTTCAGAAAATCCCAGGAGAAGGAACTCGGTCATCGTGGTTCGGTTTGACATTTTCTTTCTCAGATCATTGCGTGATGTCTGCGGAGGGAGAGAAAAGAGTAAGGGCCAGCATTAGATCAGTAAATTAACTCTCTTTTTTAAAAACCACCTTAATTTTCTTGAGTCAGACTCTTAGATTGTGAAGACTGATGTAATATGGGAATGAGGATGGGGAAAACAGTCCCACTGACTCCAGTGGAGTTACTCCTGATTCATACTAGGGTGATGGAGAGGAGAAATAGGAACAATTGCTTATGAGGTATTTGTATACCTCTGTCACCCAGAGGTGGGCGAACTCTGGATAACGTTGTATAAATGTTACTATCCTCAGTTTACCAAAGGGAATTGGGGGTCTGGCTGGCCAGATTCTGATGTCAGGCGCACCGCTGCTAATGTGGGGTAATTTCACTTCTTGCCATGGAATTACTCTCACTTCATACTGCTTTCAATGGAAGCAGCATTTGGCATGGAGGTGACCCAACCATGCCACAATTACAGAGTGAAATTGAGTCAGGAATACAGAAAGTACCCCTGACACGCCATCCCCTGTTCTAGCCAGGGTTTCATGCTCATTTCAAGAGACAGACGTTCCAGTTCCCTCCTGCTTTTCTATCCACTCAGCTAAACTCCCTTCCAGAGCTTGGAAGGGAACCCAGGAGTCCTGATTCCCAGGTTGCCCACTGCTCTAACCCACTAAATACAAGCTAGGAGTTCTGGCTCTACTCATTGGACTCAACTTCCTCCCAGAGCTGGGAACACAGGTGATGTGTCTCAATTCCCAGTCCCCTCCTCTAACCACTACATCAGACTGCAGCTCAGCTTCTGTCCCATTGATTCTCCACTGCCATCAGGAATGACTGCTACGAGTGACAATGGAGAGTCATTGGGCCAGCGAACGTGCATAAGAGTGATTCTCCTGAGTGGTAGTTGGGGCACTCATCTGGTGGCCAGAAGAGCCAAGTTCAAGTCCCTGCTCCAATGACTATTTAATTATTGATACAAAGTGTAAGAGCTCCAACAGGAGAGACTGAGACAGTCTCATTTCAGAGCAACCCATTGCCAAACAGCTCAGGCACTCTCCTGTAAAGTGGGAATTCAAACCCCTTCTCATCATCAGTCAGAGGGACAAATTGAACCTGAATCTGTCACAGCCAGCCGAGTGCCCTAACCACTCAAGTTTATGTTATGAGGGATGCTAGTCCCACGGTTCCTATTAGAGACAGAAATAGAACCCCCAGTTCTGGCTCCTCTCCTCTCCACCGTGGACTGAACTTCCTCTCAGAGCCACACATAAAATTCAGGAGTTCTGGCTGTCAGTCACTGCTACTCTTACTCACTAGACCCCAATCCCTTTCCAGATCTGGGGATAGAAGCCAGGAGTCCTGGCTCCTAATCCACACCTCTCTAACCCACTAGACTCAACTGCCCTTGCAACAATCTAATAGACAGAAATAACCATAAACACAGAGATAGAGAAAGTGCGTGAGAACTAGATACAAACTGAAGCGGAGAGGGAGACATGCAACAGCAAACTAACAGTGAGACACAAGTAAGAAAAACCATAGATACTGAGAGTGAGAGAGAAGCATAGAACTAAGACAAACTAAGAGGTAAATAGAGAAAAACTAAGAGAGAGAGAAGTGCAAATAGATAGACAGCAATAACAACAAGCTAACATATACAGAGAGAAAAGTAACAACGAGCTGATAGTTTTTGTCACAATTTTTGGACAATTTTAATGTAAACTCCTCAATCCATCTAAAAAAAATAAATATGTGTGTTATTTTGATTAACCCCTCCTTTCTTCACAGGAGGAAACTGAGGCACAGATATTCTGCCCTCTCTTTCCTAAGGTAACTGCTTTGGTCTGTCTCAGTTTCCCATGCCCAAATTGAGCTAAGAGTGAAACTCTGAAAAAAATATCTGTCACTTACGATTTCATCCCGAAAGTGACACTTTGTAAACTCACCAAATATATTTCATTTGCAACGCAAAACGCTGTGGTGCCCTCTGTGTGGAATCCTCCCAGATTAGAATTGCCTTTATCTCCTACCAGCTACAAGACTCCGCAATTGTGGTACCCCCTCTCGTCTAGCCCTTACACACATCTCGATAATCAAACAATCTATCTAATGCCCTATCACTGTCAATATGAGAGGCACAATTGAAACCCTCACCCTGAGGCTGAAGCTGCCGGGAATACAACTAGAGATCTGTGCTGTTCTGCGAGCATGAGCCTGTGGGTATCAAAAATGCAGCTTGAAAATGCAGGAAGGTGAAATTTATCCCATGTCTGATTATATCTAAGGGCCTATGTGGATTCACTCCACTGCGTCTGCCTCAACAGCCCAGTGGCAATAGTCCATCATTTTCTCTTGCCCCTCTACTTCCTGAAAAGTTTCCAGAAACTAAAATAATCCCAGTTTACAATGAGACAGCCAGCGTTCTAAAGGCGAAGGTAGTGAAGCAACAAAACAGGGTACACAGGTCTGTACTCCAAAATTCTGGTATCAATTCCTAGCCCCACTTTCTGACGCTGCAGTGTCTTTACCATAACGGAAAGTCATTCCCTTTTCCTCACCACCCTTTTGCCTTGTCTTTTCTACTGTTAAGCTCCTTGGTATGGAGACTGTATTCCTTACTTAATATAAATGGGCCTCTTGTCATATCAGGTTCAACTATCAGATACTTAATTAATTCAGCCATTATTACAAAGCTAAAGTTCAAGCTTGTTTCCTGAGAGCTGATCCCAACTATTCCTCCGGGCTTTTTTCAGTCAACTTCTATTCACATTCTCCGTTCCTGTCAATTTGTCATCTGTGCCAATGGGTTTAATCGTATACTACTTGGAGAATAATTCCTAATGATTGGAGATGCTCAACAATATCATTCCTGACCAAAACAGCATTTTTGAAAGAAACAATTGACTTGCGCCATTCGAAAATTATTTTACATGTGCGAAAAATTCATTTTGGACCAATTTTCTATTTTTTTTTCTTTCTTGCAGGGGGTGAGTTATTCGTCTTTTTTGGTTTTAGTTTTATGACAAACCTGGAGATGGATAACATGTTTGGTATTATTTTGTTTCAGATTTATTAGCGGCAAAGTTTTTCCAATATCCAGAAATCTTTTCTTTCAAACTAGAAAATATTTACCATAAAGTGGCATTAATTACCAGAGAAGGTTATTGAAAACCAAAACACTTTGTCAGTCTCTAATTAGAATCTATGCATTCTTTTCAGCATATTAATTTGCACAACTCCCGCCTCACCAGCACCAACCTTTCCGTCATTCATATAATATTTTTGTAGCCCTGGCATTACAAATGTCCTATTGGATTGTCAACATTCCACCCACAGTTTGTCTCCTACTAATTAACAATCAATACCCTCATCAAATACCCAGGCTTCCTCCACACCTGTTGGGCTTTCACTCAGCCCTTAGTTTTAAGGCATCATCAGGGATGGTGGAGCAAAGATGCCAATAATGAGTATCCAAAGCAAAGTGGCCTCATTAGACACTAAGGTGCCAGCTATGATATTCTTAAACATGCATTAAAGGAGGTTGTCTGAGCCCGCCAGCTCAAAACACGGCTCGATAGGGCGGGTAGGCCAGTCAACCTCTCACCAGGAGCAAAGGGCTAAATTTTATTAGACACTCCAGAATGGCAGGACTGAAAATCATAACAAGCCTGTCTGGCCCAGAGAAACCATGTTCCCACTGATCCATGAGCCAGCCAAGACACACAACAGCAAGGTCCTCTCCTGCCTCATATGAGGACCAACATAGTGCCGACGAGACCACATCTGGGGAATGTGTTGGTCATAGTATCCAGAGGGGTAGCTGTGTTGTCTGAATCCTGTAAAAGCCTATGGTTGTCATGGTCCTAGTCATCACAGCCAGCCAGAAACATGCCTTGTCTGGAAACAAGAGCGAAGAAACACTAATCTGATGCAGCACAGCTGGGGGAGGAGATGGTTTTCTTCTCCAAAGAAGATGATCCACCAAACATCTTTGGGCAGGGTGACGGAATTGCTGTATGCAGACTTCTAGCAAGAAAAAGCCTCCATAAGAAAAAAATACACATGGGTTGCCCATTTTTTCCTGATCAGCCACTCACGATAGGTTGTTTCCCATCAATGCTGAAGTTACATATGTTCAACTAAAAAAACACTATAAAGAATAAAACCCGCCAGTTATCTCAGAGGTCAGAAAATTCCTGGAAAATGAAGTCAAATCTCAAGATCCTGGTTTCCTTCATTCATTTCCTTCAGTGTAAATTCATCTTTATAGAAAAACAAACGGACATTTTGCCTTATCAGCTAAGCAAAGATTACTTGCAGGGCCAGATTTTAGGGCTTATTGTAAATGAAAATAGTTTAAACTTATTTTCTTTTGAGATCTGAAAATTGATATTTAAAACTTCTGCCAGCTAGAGCAGATTGAATTTTATCTGTCTCTCTGTGCCAAGGGAGAATGCGCGTGAATGAAAGTGAACACTGCAGGGACTAGGAGATGAATTCTCACATGGTGACTAGTCCTAATCTGCCCTTTGCGAATAAATGGATTGTTTCCTTCTGACCATCCTGCAAGTGAGACAGACAGGATATGGAGGCAGGGTCTGTGAGCACAGATGGAAACCTGGGTGAGATTTTCATAAAGCTGCCTAAGGATTTTGGATGCCCATTTTCCACTTGGACTACAGTGCCCGTGGTTGGCGGCCCCTAAATCCTTTCTAGAATAAAATTATCAGGACATCCTAGAGCTTTTTGTGATTCTACCATAAATCTCAAGGGAGCAGCTTGTGCATGAGAAACCCTAATTTTCAGAATTAAAACAAGTTAAGATGCCATAAGAATGAAAATCCTTTTTGCCTGCTAAAGCAACTTTTTCCCCAGGATCGGAAAGAACTTTACAGACACTATTTAAACTTCACGACCCTTTAGCTGTACCTTGTTGGTCTCCTTCCCAAGTACTTACCCAGCCTGACCCTGTTTAGTGATCTGTCTCATGGGATCACTATAAAAATTATTATTCTCTGGAGAGCCATAAATATTATCATTTCCATTTTATACAGGGACAAGCTCAGAAACAAAGAGGCAAAATGACTTCCCACCAAGGTCACAGCATGACTGGGAAGATCAGCATAGATGTTTGGGAGACATTTCCATTTGTATTCCAGTCCTGGGCTTCCAAGGCGGGTATCCTGGAGAACCTGGAAAACAAAACGAAAGAAAAGAATTGCAGCGAAATCTCACTAATTATCTCTTTCTTCACAGTGATCCTATGAGATATCTCACTAAGCAAGATTGATCTTGGTCAGTTCTTGAATGAAGGATCCTCAGAAAACAGCCCAAATGCTGGAGAGAGCAATGTGGATTACACTGTCCCCTTGGAGACAGTGCTAACCACAGTGCCCCAGCATATGTCTTGGGGCAATGCACTGGAGGGACCGTGGCTGGGGCTCAACCGGGAGGACTCTCCCCACACAGTGCTGACCCCAATGTCCCTGTGAGACACTAGGAGAGGTCTGCTGCAGAGAGAGGGGGACTCAGTAAGGGGCACCATTCCCTCTCAGTCAAGGCTGACCCCAATGCTCCAGTGCAATGTTAGGGGCTTGTCTTGCAGGGGTTGTGGGGGGGGTCCTGAAAATGGGGGAGGTACATTCTTGGCACTGCTAAGCTATGCCTCCGTTGCCTCTACCCATGCTACTGCAACTACATTGCTATATATATTTGTTCTAGCTCAATGAGTATGTGTTCAAAGCAGAAGAATCATACCCCTTGCTCATAGCATAGACAGATGTTAAGTAACGGTGCTCTTTTCCTGTGAGAAAGGGTATATAGCTAGGGCGACTCTATCTAGATAGATCTGGATATAGATGAGAAACCAATGATGAACCTTGATTTGAATTTAAAAAGTGTTAAAGAAACAAAGACTCTGAAAATTTAATGTGAAATGCACATCTCAGAGAGAATAGGGGACATTCTGATTTGGGAAAACAATAATCTTGATGCTACAACCAGATTAAAGGTCTCATTGCAGACATGAGAGGATCTCAGAGCAATTTCCGTGGCAGAAGGGTGGGAAGTGGTTAGTTCGTTAATCAATGTACGTGAAGTGCTTTGAGATCTTCACATGGAAGGAGACTTTAGAGAAAGGCAAAAGTGTAATCATTTAGTAGTAATGAGAAACTGTCTATGAATTTTAGTCCCAGGTTCTAGGTTCTGTAAGAATAAAAATACTGGTTGTTTCACACAATCTACCACAAATCCAATAGAAATTCTTCTCTTTAGTGCTGGAATCCTATACCCACCCAGCCCCATGCATCCATTGCCTGAGTCAGAGGAAGTGACATTAACCAGGCTGGTATCTCCTTGCTCAGGTGAGAAAAGAGTGGGTGTCTCATCTGCTGGATATGCAGAAATATCCAGGGATGGCCACCCAAAAGAGAAAGAGAAATGGGATTTACTCATCATTTTATGGAAACAAGGTTGCTCCTTCCAGCTGGGATCACTTGTCCTAATTTGATTCTCCATCGTTACAAGGTTCATGCTTCTGACTTTGCATTGCTTTCTGTTTTGTTTCACCTGGGCACCTTCATGTGGATAAGGGATGTCATCAGTGGTCTGCTCCACACTTT